>NW_014569447.1:0-33114 GCF_000743755.1 Blastocystis sp. subtype 4 | reverse complement strand
TCCGAATAGTCAAGAGCACGGAATTGAGGAACTCCCTTACGAAGATGAGTATGAGCTTGGAACACTGCTCCCTTTGCTCCTTTACGCTGACCTACACGATTCGTTAGTACCTCATTTACACAAAACTCATTCTATCAACTCAATTTTGAACTCATTCGATTCTACAAATACGCACCTCGAATTACACGACCCATAGAGTGTTGTTGATGTGAAAAACAAAACTAAGAAGAACCACGGGAATTCAGTTAAAAAGAAACAAGAAAAGATACACCCAAGTTCGTGGGGAATGAGTTAATAAGACGGATATTCGTGACATACCACATTCACACTAAAACATACGCGTTTCTCGCGAGGAGACGATAAATCACTTTGTAATGGTACAGGAGGAAGATGAGGAGCACCACTCTGAGAATACATCAAAGTTCTGTTCTGAGGACAGGCTTTGCGACTGGTTTTGAAATTCCTGAAGAATGAACTCTTTTTGTCTCCTGAAATGTATTGTGTGTAATGAGTAGAATCCAGAGGAAAATGCGATGTTTCATTTGGCACATCCACTTCTTCACCACTCTCACTACTTATAGGAGGCACATATCGTTCCTTGCTCTGCTCCTTTAGTTGTTTTCGAGACGGAGACACTTTCTCATTGATATTGAGCCACATCTGTACTAAATGTTCTTTCGTGTTCTGGAGAATCATAGATCTTCCCTCTTTCGAGGAAATCAGAGAAGAAGAGCGCAATCGCTCCATCGACTCCGAATGTTTCATTCGAACTGGTTTATGAAGTTCTGGAGGGCCTTCAGAATAGTCAAGACTACTATCATCACGACTATGATGTTCTGAAGTGTACTTGTTGGAGATGGAAGCAACGAAAGGAAACTTATCACCAATTTCATACACAAGTTTGGGGATACCAATTTCCTCTTGAAAAGGAAGTGGAATTAGGGACTTATTGGTATATGTGTATAACGATTTGTATTCGAGCGATAACTTAAACTCTTTTAGTTGATAATAGTGATCTAGGGCAATGAACCCAATGAAAATTCGTTACCAATATCAAAACCTCGAGCAATGAAACGAAGCTTCTTCAGCCACACATCCTCAAGTTCCGTCTTCTTTACTCCTGTGAGAAAGAACAGAGAAACCATCACTTTGCCCACTTTCGTCACAACACCAAGATCACGAAACTATGAATTACGAACACTATGGATTATAAACATTCTGTTCTTCATTCCGATAGGAAACAAGATCACCCTCCTTCATGGCAATGTCCGTCTTCTGCTGTACTAAGATGAAATTTCGATTACATCAAACTACGAGAATGGGCCATCGATAGAATTCCTTTCCGTTTCACTTCAGTTAGTCCTAACAAATCGTGTTCACAGGTTACCGTGGATATGGTACATGAGGTGATGATAGCTGTATCGATTACATTCTAGTTCTAAATGCAAAATGCAAAACACAGACATTATCGAATCGCGCTTCAATAACATCACCTGCTCCACAGAAGAGCTCCCAATAGATGTCTGGGGCTTCGTAGATCGCCTTTTGCATAGATAATTGTGTTTCTCTTCAAAAACAGAACGGTATTGTATCAGGTCATGATTGTCAAATAACCGTTTTTGTGTCTAGTAAGTGACATCTGAGTTCTCGTGAATTCGAATATATATTGCCCAAAAGAAAGCTGATATAGGGTTTGCAGTGGAATGGAGAGAGAAATCATAAGAATCATTGCTTCAGGATCAGGAATTGAACCCAAAGATATCATCTTCAAAGAGAAAGGAAAACGGTACGGAAATAGGTTCATATGTTGTTATAGATAGAGATGGAGTAAAGAGATGGGAAAGTGAAGACGGTTTTGAGATGTTCCGTTTTAATGTCCCTGGAAAGAGTAATTTGTTATTGTACTATATTATTTATGTTAGGTAAAAGTGCAGGACGTCGTTGGTTTTTTGGAAAGCCTTCTGTGAAAGGTGTATACTACTTCAACAAGACTAATGAGAATATTCCTCCTTTGACAGGATGGCAGGTGTGTTTAGTTTATTGTTTTCACATTAGTGTCACCCAACAGGAAAGCCTCCTGTCCCAACATTCCGATATGAATACAAAGATGAAGGTAAATTGATTACAGAAGTGGATGATGGCGCTGTGGATAAAATTTCTTCGTCGGCTCCAGAGGTAGCTACTGAGAAGGCTGCTGCTGAGAAGGAAGCTGCTGAGAGAGCTGCAGCTGAGAAGGCAGCAGCTGGGAAGGCTGCTGCTGAGCGAGAAGCTGCTGAGAAGGCTGCTGCTGAGAAAGAAGCTGCTGAGAGAGCTGCAGCTGAGAAGGCTGCTGCTGAGCGAGAAGCTGCTGAGAAGGCTGCTGCTGAGAAGGAAGCTGCTGAGAAGGAAGCTGCTGAGAAGGCAGCAGCTGAGAAGGCTGCTGCTGAGCGAGAAGCTGCTGAGAGAGCTGCTGCTGAGAAGGCTGCAGCTGAGAAGGCTGCTGCTGAGCGAGAAGCTGCTGAGAGAGCTGCAGCTGAGAAGGCAGCTGCTGAGAAGGCTGCTGCTGAGAAGGCAGCTGCTGAGAAGGCTCCAGCTGAGAAGGCTGCTGCTGAGAAGGAAGCTGCTGAGAAGGCTGCTGCTGAGAGAGCTGCAGCTGAGCGAGAAGCTGCTGAGAAGGCAGCTGCTGAGAAGGCAGCTGCTGAGAAGGCAGCTGCTGAGAAGGCAGCTGCTGAGAAGGCTGCAGCTGAGAAGGCTGCTGCTGAGAAGGAAGCTGCTGAGAAGGCTGCTGCTGAGAAGGCTGCTGCTGAGAAGGCTGCTGCTGAGAAGGAAGCTGCTGAGAGAGCTGCAGCTGAGAAGGCTGCAGCTGAGAAGGCTGCTGCTGAGAAGGAAGCTGCTGAGAAGGAAGCTGCTGAGAAAGAAGCTGCTGAGAAAGAAGCTGCTGAGAAGGAAGCTGCTGAGAAGGCTGCTGCTGAGAAGGCAGCTGCTGAGAGAGCTGCAGCTGAGAAGGCTGCAGCTGAGAAGGCTGCAGCTGAGCGAGAAGCTGCTGAGAAGGCTGCAGCTGAGAAGGCGGCTCAAGAGAAAGCAGCTCACGCTCCAATTTTGTTCCCATCTTCTCTCGACCATCTCCTAGCCACAACTCCATTGATCCCACTCCAGATGCCTCCCAAGGAAACCGAAGAGCAACAGGAGACTCCAAGTGAACGAATGCTCATTGGCGGAGTTCTCAGTGGAACTGTTGTGAACTGTGACTACTCAGGAGATCCTGCTGTCTATGAAGTCTCTGTGAATCGCAAAAAGTCCGAGCAGGAAGAGGAACAATGGACTGTTCTTATCTCCTACAATCGATTCCGAGCTCTAGCTGAAGTTTTGCGCCATGAATACCCAACAGTCACAATTCCGAAACTGCCGTCGCCTCCCAAGAAGAGCCACGCTAACCAGAATCTTGTTGAGATGAATAAGTTCCTATCAGGACTCCTCACATTGCGCAATGGTGGACTCATTGGACATTGTTTCCAGGATGGGTCGTTCACACCTGAGGAGGCCCTCACACGTGATATTCTGCAGCTGGTACTGCGTGGTTATGGCATTCACAATCCACTGGGCCAGCGTGAGGGTGGTGTACGAGTGAAGCTGGTACTCGAAGATGTTGGTGATGTTTGGGGATACTTGAAGGATGAGAGTCGATTGGCTTTGCAGAATGGTTGCTGTGCGGATTGTGGTGTGAGGATTGGAATGAAGCGTAAGATGAGAACTGTAGGGATAAGCAATAGAAATGTTTAAGAAGGATTATCGGTATTGCGAATATAGTCATTATTTCTACTGTTTGAAATGTCATACAAATCAAATGTCTCTGATTCCATCTCGGATCGTTCTCAATTGGGATTTTAAGAAGTACCCTGTAGCCTGTGTATGTATGGACTATCTCAACAGCATCGCTGATCAGCCTATCATATGTCTCTCTGCTGTAAATCCACTTATTATGGAGCGGAATGAATCATTGAAACAGCTTCGACTGTATCGATTGAGATTATCCTTCATGTACGACTATATTAAGGTATGCAAACAGTGCAATGAAGTAATTATGAGTATTGATAATTATGAATAGTTATTAAACTGGTTATCCCCGCGGTTGTATTTTATGACAGGTACAGAGATGCTAGCATTGAATGATTTCATCCAAGTAAAGAATGAAGTGTGGGATGAGGGTTAGTTGAAGAATGGGCAGTTGTTACCATGGTTAGATGATCGTGTGAAGCAATATGAACAACATATAATGCATGATTGTATTGTGTGAGAGAACTGGAATGAATGAGCCATAGTTGTGTCAAGCCAAAGGATTTATTTGCGAGATTTGTAATAAAATGCCTCCAATTTATCCATTCCAGCTTGAGATTACTGTTCTGTGTCGACGTTGTAATGTAGGGGAAAGAGGGAATGTGAATCGTAGGCTGTTTTCCATAAGCAGTGTTTTACCACGATGGAGAATTGTCCAAAATGTCGAAGACAAAGAGAACGAAGATTGAAGGAGAAGGAGGAGACAGGAGATTTCTCAGAACATTTGGTTCCAGAAGAACGACATCAACCAATGATGAAAACACTGGATGGATAGAGTTGTTTATTCGAACAATCAATCAATACACTTTTGTATTTAGAGTGAATCTCTTCGAGCTTGTCGAGTCGACGCCACAAATCACGATTTCCTCGTTCCACCGAATAGGCGATTATAGGGAAGGCAATAAATACTAAGGGCAGGCAAGGGACACCAAGATGAAGCTCTTGCCACTTTAACAGAAGCAACAGAATCCAACAAACGATGAAGAATACGGGGACAAGGACTGAAATAAGGATCAGGTGACGGATCCAAGGATAAAAAACGTAGAGAATCTATCTAACATGCACAGACAACACAAGTACAGTGATAAGACATTCTACAATACAAACTAAAAGACATGGAGCCGTCATCATGGATGCGTAATTGCCAATAGTCAACACACGCACTACATTAGGCATCAATCCGTACTCAGCTTCCTTCAATCCGTAAATGAGTCCAGCAATAATCACAGTTAATAAAATTGTATAAGAGTACTAAACATCAACGAAGAATCACACTCCTACTCTCCACGAAAGTCTCTGTTTGTACAAATCCTTTCTCATATACTCCAAAAATTCCTCCTGTTCTATCCAATCATTCCTCGAACGCAACTCCACCATCGACATTTAGATCACAATCACGATCAAGTTTGTCGTAAATTACTCGTTTACGCAACTTTTCAGACATGAACCCTTCTTCAATTAAGAGAAATCGAGGGAATGACCTCAATTTATAATGGGCCTAAATACCCATTCGAATTACAGAATAATATACAAATTCAAGAAGCATTAGGGCCATGATTCGTTATATCTCTCAGGTTGTTTGTTCATTATAAATACACTATGTCGATTCCCTCAAATCTGTCAAAGGAATTTGTGGACTTTGTAAAAGCTATTGGAGATAGCAAAACCAAGCAGGATGAAGATCTCATCGTAGTTCGTGAGATGGCGTTCCTGAAGAAAACAATTATGGATAACAAGAGCAGTGATGTAGGACTTGTGAATAGTTTGTGATGAATAGCGTCAAATCAAGGAGAACATGTTGCGTATGATCTATTGTGAAATGCTCGGCCATGATTGCTCCTTTGGATATATTAAGTGTATTGAAGTTTGTCCTTTAGGGAAAGGTGAGTTGTAGTTGTCCGCCTGCAAGAACGTCTATTTGAAGAAGGTTGGTTATTTGGCTGCTGCCAGTTGCATTGGACCTGAGCATGAGTTCCGTTTCATGGTTATCAACATGCTTCAAAAGGTACAGATTGTTGAAGTATCTCATTCGTAGGATATGACATCGAGTGATCATACAGAAGTTGCTAACGCTCTGATTGCTACTTCCATGCTGATCACAACAGAAATGATTCCTGCTGTAATCACTCCTGTCTCTAACCTTCTTACTCACAAGCGTGAGTTCGTTCGTAAGAGAGCTCTTCTAGCTCTGCACCGTTTCTACCAGCTGGATAAGACTAGTATTTGCCAGCTGAATGATCAGATTTGCAAGATGCTGTGTGATGCAGATCCTTCTGTAATGACAGCTTGTGTGGTGCTCTTGGACGATATGTGTAAGGATGATCCTTCTATTGGCAAGAATCTGGTTCCTTCTCTTGTTAGTATCCAGAAACAAATCATTGAACAACGTCTTCCTCGTGATTATGACTATCATAACATTCCTGCTCCTTGGGTCCAAATCAAGATTATTCGTCTATTGAGTCGTCTGGGATATGGTGATCAACTGTCCTCGGAAAAGATGTATGCTGTAATCGCCGACACGATGGCTCGTGCTGATGCTGGTAATGCAATTGGTCATGCCATTAGCTATGAGTGTATTCGTTGTGTTGTTCATATTTATCCAAATGCTGAGCTCTTGGATAGCGCTTCGAAGGCCACTGCCTTCTTTATCAACAACCCTCTGGCCAATCTCAAGTACTTGGGTCTAAATGCTCTGGGTGAGATGGTGAAGGAGAATCCTGCTGTCGCTGCAACTCATCAGACTGCTGTTATGAATTGCTTACAGTCAGATGATGAAGCTCTGAAGAGAAAGGCAATCGATCTTCTGTTTGCGATCAGCAATGAGAACAATGTTCAGGTCGTGATTGAGAAGATGTTGGACTTTTTGAAGAAGACGACTGATGAGTACTTCCAGGTGATTCTAATCAATCGTGTGAATGATCTGGCAGAGAGATTTGCTCCTAATCCTTCGTGGTATATCAAGACAATCACACAGCTGTTCCTGGCTGCTGGTGATGTGGTGCCTAGCAATGTGGCGTCAACAGTGATGCGTCTCTTAGAAGAAGGACAGGGTGATCCTGATATTGACTATCAAATGCGTTCAGAGGCTGTAGCCATGTATTTAGAGTTGATGGATGAACCCAAGTTGCCTGAAGTGTTCGTTCAAGTGCTGGCCTTCATTTTGGGTCAATACGGAGAGACTGCAGAGGCAGGTGTTGAAACTGTGATTCAACATCTGTGTGCTTTGTTTGAACGTCAGAGTGATGTAGAGACAAAGGGATATTGCTTGAATGCCATTATGAAGAACTGTAACAAGTACGGAGGAGTGACAGATGAAGCGAATATGGTACTCAAGGAATGTTTGCTCTCTCACAATGTTGATCTCCAGCAGCGTGGTTATATGTTCCAAGTGATGATGGATGAGATGGGCTTGATGAATGTGGCGTATCCTTCTGCTGCTGAAGACGCTATGTTTGAAGTGGATGAATCATTATCGTTCTTACAGACATATGTGGATGAGATGCGCATTAACGGAGCTCCCGAGTATAACCCACCAGAAGATTCTGAGGAGGAGAGAGAGGAAGAAGCCAATCAACTGAAGGTTGATGCTTATGCTGCTCCTGAGGTTGCAAAACCTGCTGCTGTGAACTTCAATCAGCCTGCTGAACCTGCAGCTGCTGCACCTGCTCAGCAGGGATTCTTCGGAACCCAGACTGCTTCTCAGCCAGCCGCTCAGCCTGCTTCTGGTGCTGACCTGTTCAGTCAAAACAAGACTGCAGATCTGTTTGGCACATCAAATGGTTTCTTCGGTGCTCCTAGTGAGTCGACTAAGGTGACAACACCTCAACCGACCACTCCTACTACCAATGATACTGCTTATGACCTGTTTAGCTCGACTTCTGGAAATGCTCTTTTTGGCGGTATTTCAGAACCCGCGAAGCCTGCCGCTCCCGCTCCCGCTGCTCAGCCTGCCCAGGCTCAGTCCAATGCCTTCGACTTCGGTTTTGGAGCTCCTGCTCAGCCTGCTCAAGCCCAGTCTAATGCTTTTGACTTTGGTTTCGGTACTGCCTCTGCTGCTCCTGCTCCCGCTGCTCAGCCTGCCCAGGCTCAGTCTAATGCCTTTGACTTTGGTTTCGGAGCTCCAGCTGCTCAGCCTGCTCAACAGAACTTCGGCTTCAGTGCTCCTGCAGCCCAACAAGCTCCCGCTCAGCAGGCCCCTGCGGCTCAGTCAAATACCTTTGATTTTGGTTGGGGTGCTCCAGCTGCTCAGCAGGCTCCTGCCCAGCCTGCTCAGGCCCAATCCAATGCTTTCGACTTTGGCTTCGGAGCTCCTGCTGCTCAACCCGCCCAGCAGAACTTTGGTTTTGGCGCTCCTGCAGCCCAGCCTGCTCAACAGAACTTCGGGTTCGGAGCTCCCGCTGCTCAACCTGCTCAGCAAAACTTCGGTTTTGGCGCTCCTGCTCAACCTGCCCAACAGAACTATGGTTTCGGTGCTCCTGCTCCTGCTGTGGATCCATTTGCTGGATTCGGCTTTTAATTGCTTAAATGTTTGTTGAACAAACAAAGGAAGAAGAAGGGCGATCCTTCCTGCCTACAACAAGCCAGTAGGCTTCCCTATTAATGATAGTTCCCTGCTTGCAATAAACAACAAAAGCATGAAAGAAGGCAAGTGGTGTGGGAATGGAATAGGTGAATGACACAACAGTAACAGCACCATTCCCATTAATCACGGCATAGTCATTTCCCAGATCCTTCTCAATGCCCAATTTCCCTTGTAAACAGTAGTTTCTATGCACTGATTCACTTCACTTGTCCTACAAGAACAGTAATCTCACTTGAGTCATAATCAAACCCAAAATACCACCAAAGGCATTGAAGAGAGAATCAAAAGCCAGATCATTCACATAGATACGTCCTGTGGAGTCTAAAAGAATGTAATTACTGATATGAAGACGGTCGCACATCACTTCAAACTCCAGTGATCGTTCTCTCTCCCGAGTCCGAATTCTCAAATGACTCTCACTCAATTCATTATTTGTGTAAACAAGATTCCTTCAACTCACTCTATCATCTCAATCCTACTCAAACTGAAACGAACATACAAACATAAAATACCGCAGAAATAGGGATGAATATTGGAATACTAGAAGTTGACATGCTTCTTTTGCCCAAGTCTCAATTACTTGCTTCTGAGGAATCTGATCGCATACTCCGGTTGAATGAGGATTACGACGATACAGAGTGATCATATGACGTACCAACCGAAACGCCGTTTGTTGTGATAATGAAAGGAGCAATTGTGATATAAGTCCTCCTTTAGGCTGTGGAGACCGCAAGGAAGCAAATTCTTCAGGTTCCCGCAGAGAAGTAGAATTGACACAGAGTCGAATTGTGACAGAAAAGACTTGGTCAATAGTGAGTCGTATGGCCTCATCGAGGAGCTATTTGATGAGATGTCTTGAAATCCTACTTCGATGTGGATCTGAGATTGAAGTGGGAGTTTGGAGCAACCATCATAGAATCGATAGAAAATATCTCTACAAAGTATGCTATGACGTAATAATGTGATTTGGTAGAGATTTGATTCGATGTATGGAGAAGACGAATTTCGCTTGAGCGATGTCAATAACTCATTATAAACACCAGATTCTAGTGATGGATGAAAATCAAAGGTAGATTCATAAGATCGGAATTCATCAACTAAGGTGGTTGTGATGGACAAATAAGAATAAAATGAAGCATCATGACTCTTAAGAATCACATATCCATCTTCACCAGGAAAGATTGGAATACAATTTGTAAAATCGCGAGTGTTCATATACGAACAATTTATCAACAGAGAATCTGTACTCTTTACAAATGTCAAGTTATCTCCATGATAGGTAACAACATTAAAGAATTTGCCATAGAGACTCAAATCATTGAAATAATTGCGTTGGCTATGAATAATGAATACAATTCAATAATACAAGGTAATCATACGGCGAAATTTGTCTTCACTCTTTGTCAAAAGCGAGGACGCTTCTTCGAAAAGTAAATAACAGGAAGCTAGATTCGCTTTTTGGGTTCGTTGGGTAATAGCTTTGTCTTCAGCGGATTCTTCATGACGAACATAGCGAAAGACTTGTTTGAAGTCATTACTTTCTGTAGAAGCTGAATTTACAGACAAGAGCAAGTTAAGGACAAGTTGCATTTCTGCTTTCGCTTTGCCCAGTTCATTCTGCACTGCTGCAAGAGGATGTACTCCAGGTGGAACGGATACTGATTTTGATTCATCCAAAAACGGATGTTTTCCTGAATGCTCCCGATTGAACTCCTCTTGGATTGAATTTACTTAAACATCTCTTACCACGACGCTTTTTCTCCCATTCCTCCATGTCAATTGCTGATTTGCGCACTTCATTCTCAAAATCCATTGCTCTAGTGAATACCGCTAATTCAAATATGGTACTGCGTAAGAGTGTCGTCTTCTCCATTATTATACTGATATACTTCAGGTGGAGTGAGATACTGTAGGAAGACAGTAGCTATAAATGAGTCAATGGAAATCTATCTCTTACCCTCTTTTGGATCCTTCTGTTCTTCCTCCATAGTTCTAGAACAACAAAAATAGAATGAACAAAAAGCGGCTTCAGCCGACAGACTCAACGAGTGTCATTCCGGCATCTAAGCGATACGAAAATTATGACTCGGCGAAAATAAGGGACATTCTGACTCTTCTTGAAGATGAGCTCGCAATTCTAGACAAAGTAATGTACACACAAAGAAATCAACATCGGAACTGTATTTACTACCGATCTATGAAGACTGTAGGGTTTTTGGAAGAGTTCGAGTTTTAGACAATTCGATATTGTCGGAAAGTTTGGACGTATGCAAAAGATCTAACAAGCCACTTAGATGAGTATGAAGATGTAGTAATGTACCAGTATATAGTTTCGATGACTAGTAGAGTAGATGGATTGCTACAAACATGCTGTATTATTTTAAAAGTAAGCAATTAGGAGGAGATGTGAGGAATAGGCAATCAAACAAGGTAAACACTCGTGCAAGCATGTATCTTCTGCTCTTTTAACATGTAGACACAGTCAAAACCAAATAGGCAACACATACTTCATTCCACTGAATTCTGTATTTCTATCTTCATCTTGTCGTTTAATCGAAATCAATTATCTTCTGCTTTTGGAGTTAGTTCCTCTTCATCAGAAGTTTCAATCACGAAATCCTCAAGCTTTTCTCCCCTACAGTCTCCCACCGAGTATAATGCATCTATATCATGATGCCTTATCCTCTTCTAATACAACTATGTCTACTGGGATGGAGATTGAGCCAATCGATGACAACTTACTAGCCATTTAATATGTTTTGTTTATATTCATGATGCTATTCTGTGAATAAATACCAATATTCTCCTAGATATCTAGTAAACTCATTCTGTAACATGACATAGAGAGTTAGTATAAAGAGTGATCAAATTCGATATATATAATCTCTGTAGTCTATGGAGCTACAATCCTAACTAGATTACCAAAGAAATCCCATAAACAATGATTCAAATTGAGGAAAAAGATGAAACCAACGAATACTGACTCTAATATGAGTCCTGTTCTGCACCTTCGGTAATGACTGTTCCGAATTGTCTTATTCTAGTTTAGAAATATATAGTTAACATGACTAGAAGTGAAATCATACTACTAACTGCTATATGCGCTCATGGCGGTGCATCGTGTAGAAAAGAGATTCTACCCACCAGGATTAGATTCTCGTGGAAACTGTCCTTCTTCTGTTCTTTAAATGAAATAAACATTTTGAACCTAATGAAAACTATTCATGTACAGTGATGTAAGTAGTATGAATTGATAATCAAGAACTCTTATTCTGTTAATCTATGAGTTATACTGATCTCTCATTTGTTGCAATTTTCTTTTCTTTCTTTTGGAAGAACTTGGTAATACCAAATTCTCTTAGTATAACTAGTACTTAATCGTTTGTTAGCCTTTTGTTATCTCAACACAGTTAATTCTCTCTATCATCTTGCAAATGAATTGTAATCTATTTCAAGAATTCATAGAGGAGAGTGTCACGATGGAACAAAACCTCTCTATTCGAAGTGGGAATGGAGAGGCCATATATCAAGTAAATGGATCTAAATGTACTTTAAAAGCCAGATGGAACAAAGGAAAGAAGGAAGGACCAGCAACCCTCTATGATTCACGACATTTTGTTTTTGCTGAACTAGTATTTGTAAATGATCAAATAAATGGAACTTGTCTATTGCGAAATGATCGAGGACGTCTCATTTTTCGTGGTTCTATTGTCAATGGAAAGAAAGAGGGTTTGTGCCATGAGTACGATGACACAGGAACACGAGTATTCTATGGATTCTATCATGATGGAGAGAAGCATCCTTTGATGACTCCAAATCCGGATCTTCCTGGTTTCTATGATGAGAGGTCGATAGAAGGAGAGTTGCTCAGTATATCAGAGTATAATGAAACTCATGAATACAAGAATGGTCATTGTTATGTTCTTGAAAATGGTGTATTGATACAAGAGTGTGATATGGAGAAGGGTATTCAGAAGAGAATGCTTCGTGAGTGGAAGGATAATTGGATGATTGAGTATTTCGTTAATGGGA
Source organism: Blastocystis sp. subtype 4 (assembly GCF_000743755.1). Classification (NCBI taxonomy): domain Eukaryota; class Bigyra; order Opalinata; family Blastocystidae; genus Blastocystis; species Blastocystis sp. subtype 4. The sequence goes on along the minus strand of NW_014569447.1, from coordinate 20,687 downwards.
ATGTTGAATACGAAGGCCAGTGGAAAGGCGATGTGGTAGGTGGATTTATCCGAGAAGGAGAGGGTGTGTTATATGACCAGAAGGGAAAAGTGAAATACAGAGGTCCTTTTGAACAAGGGCAACAGTTTTATCAATATGAAGATCTCAAGAATATGCCTGGATTCCGACGTGAAACCACTATTCATGGCAATGTACTTTCTGTTAGTGAATATGATTCCTCACGTCGCAAACATGGTCGTTGTTTCTTATATCAAAACGATGTGGTTAACGAGGAATGTGTCTATTCGCGAGGTAAAAAACGAGAAACAATTCGTCTACTCGATGGGACGACCATGAAAGTATTCCGTAATTCGCAACTTGTATATCAAGGAACTTATAGTGGTGATATGAAAACAGGATACAAGAGGGCAGGGCAAGGTACTGAGTATGAGAATGGAAGTGTTGTGTACGTAGGAGACTATATGGATGACAAACGAAATGGAATGGGAACACAGTATCGAAATGAGCATGAATGGTTCATTGGATCTTTCAAGAAGGGAGTTCAGCATGGTCAAGGTCGAATAATGAATGAAGATGGAACAGTGATAATTGAAGGAGACTGGAAATATGGATTTCTGCAGACGGAGTACGGATTTGTGGATGCAGAGACAGGCATAACAGAGAGTCCTTTTGCTCCTGGGTTTATGCATCGATGGAAAGAACGAGGAGGTGCAGCTGAGAGTGGTCAAATCGCTGTAGCAATTGTGAAGGATGCAATTCGACGAATACACCGAGGTTGGAAGAAATGGATTCATGATCATTTCGGATTGTTATTAGCCATAGTAATAAGTCTGATATGCATCGCTGGAGATATACTGTTTCCTATTCTTCTTGAATGGCATGTTGTCTTCATTATTCTATGTATTTTAGCTGGAATAGCAGTTCTAATAGTGACTTGTATATTCTTGATGGAACGATTGAATAGTAAAGGAGGATGGAGATATGGTTTTGTTCCTCTTGGTATTCATTTGATTCTGGTTGCTATTGGATTCGTTCTCTATTATATCATTCTCTTCTTTATCTGGTTATTCAGTAAACCTGTTCGCTGGATTGTTGCTTTGTCAATTGTTACCTTGATTGTCATCATTGTTCTAGTGATTCGTTATCGAAAACCCATAATAGACTTCTTCAAACATTTCAAAGAACGAATTCATCAACATTTTGGAACACTATTCCTATTGTTTACAGGAATAATATGTCTTATTGCCGATATTCTTGTTTCTATCTTTGTTACCTTGGATAATATCGCAGTAGTAGTCAGTGGACTCTTTGGATGTGCTTTTATCATTCTTCCTATTTGTTTTCTTTATAAGAAGCTTGATGAGAAAGGTGGATGGAAGTATGGACTCATTCCAATTGGAGCTCATTTGGCTCTGATTGGTCTCTGTTGCATTGTATACTTCTTTCTCCAGAGCCTGTTGTGGGTATTACAGAATGATGGACGTATCATCACAGTAACAAGTCTCCTGGGAGTTGGCGGCTTTTGTGCCTTCCTCATGACCAAGAAGCCCTTCCTTCTATGGGAATATGTCATATCATATCTTTGCTTCCTATTAGATGTGATTCTACCAATTGTGTTCCATCTATCAGGAACGTGGAAAACGGTGTGGTGTATAAGTGGACTTGTGATTGGAATTGGTTCCATGATTTGGATTGTTAAGAAGAAACACAATCACTGGCCAGTTCTCTTCATATCTCTTGATCTTCATTGTATCGAAGAGGGACTCATTCAAGTGTATTTCATGATTCTCTTTCTCATAAAAGCAGAGAACCGAGTGGACTTGAAAGTGATACTCTGTCTTCTTATAATCTTCTTGGTTCCTTCATTCTTTGAAACATTTTCCTGTGGGAGAGAAGATATTATGAATTTCTATCCATATTATGTTCTTATTCTGTCATTTGTTGTCCTTGATTCTGTTCTTACTCTGTTCTTCAATGGTAGTTACATTCTGTGTGGAGTTTTCATCATTCTGGTCTTTCTCTCCGCATGGTTTACTTCCAATTCTACTGATTGGGAAGGATTTAAGAGTCAGTTTATTTGTCAACTCATTCTGTCACTCTTTCTTCTTTTGTGCTTTGCGTTGGGTAACTTTTTCTATAGCATCACAACTGTATCCGTGTGGTGTATTGTTCTGATTGTTATTGAAGTCGTCACTATGATGCTCCTACGATCTCACCCAACTGCTCGTTTTGTTGTAACTTGCATTACAATCATCAGTCTATTTGTAATCAGTCTGACCTGTTCCATAATATTTCATTTACCAGCATTTCTAATTGTCATAATCTGTCTCGTAAGCTTCTTCTTCTGTGCTTATTTCTTCAAATGGGCCTATTCAGGCGATAATTCGGTAGTAGGTATTATTGCAGTAGCTGCTCACTGTGCCTTCTACATCATTCTTTATATCATGAACCTCTTCTATCAATTCTATAATGTAACCAAACTCCCTCTTGTCTATGTTGCTATTTCTGCTGTTGTTATTGATATTATAATGGCTTTGTTCTATTATATGAATATTGGCAACTACATTATGCGAGTTTCATTTGTTGTAGTTTCTAGTTGTGTAATACCAATATCACATAACTATTCAGCGGGTTACTACGTTGGGTTCATTCTTGTGGGACTTGTGTATTTTATTCTGCCGACTTTGTATTTCAAGGATCACATCAATCGTTTTCACTTCTTCTTCTTGGGAATACAACTTGCCTGGTTCTTCCTTATTGGATTTGTATATAATCTCTTCTGGTACATGTATTATAGGGCAGTATTGCCATCATCTATCTCTGCAGTTGTCACTATGGGACTTCTATTACTATGGCTCTATGAAATGAAACAGATACCTGTCATTAAAATAGATGAAATAGAAACTAAACAGTTCTATGTTTGTTCGATTTGAAAATCCTGAATTCAAAGAATTAAAGATATCAATAATTGCATGAAGAATTAATTGATTCGTATTAATCTTGATGAAAGAAACAGTTCTAGGATTAATCATTTGGAATTGTAGTAATTGATTCCAATTAATCTACTACTCCAAACAAATTCTATTAATTGATATCAATAAACAAAGGAACCTAAATCAACCAGAACGATTCTTCGCATTCTTGTCCTCTTGTCTTTGCTTCAGTTCTAAGAACGGAACTTCTTGATCCACAATCTCCTCCGATTTTACATCTGCAATCTCCTCAATCTTCAAACGTTGACCATTGATTGTGATTGTTCCATCATCGTTCATTGCCTTTTCTAGATCCTCTCGGGTCATGTAATACTCATTCGTTTCAAACTCTTCTTCCTCTTCTGTTTTCTCCTTCGTCTCTTCTTGTTCCTTTTTCACTTCTTCTTTAACGCTATTGACCGTAGCTTCATCCAATAAGAAGGGATTCTCTCCGTGACATTCTTCTTCTACTTTCTGTTGGTAGGACTGAACAATGCTTTCTAAGGACATGGCTTCCATTTTCTCCTCCACATTTCCGAAGCGTTCCTGTAATTGTTCATTTGTCCAGTTTTCATAACGAGTCTTTCCTGGTCGCATCAATTCCCACTGATCCTCCAGATCACGTGCAACACGATAACCTAGGAATAATTCTCATTAACTGTTCGTACGTGGAGAGAAGATATTCGTGATAATAGAATCACCGTCTACGACCATCCATTCGGACTCATCTCGATCTGTCACACGGATTGGAATCTGCTTCAGTTGTCGTTTCCTTAACTACCTCTCACATGGATAAATGATGTTCTACATAGTGCACTAGAGTATCTCCGATACGTTTCTCGTGATTTAATGAGCTGCCCGTCACAAATAGCATGTATGCAGCCATTGAGCTGTGATTTCTCATATTCAACACACGGATGTTCAGTGCTCCTTCTCCTTGAAGAATTGTCATTGTTTCTTTCAGCGACAACGGCTTTCTGCACATGAGAATCACTTTCAGCACAAACCCTTTCAGTACTTCAATATCATATTTTTTAGCCTTCTTTGCTGTGGGCGGAATCCAGTCGACACCTTTTGAGTTCGATCCAGGAACAAAGTAGTTCATATTAGGCAAACCGATTCCCTTCATCCAATATACTTCCGGAAAATTCAGTTTTGACACATCCTTCTCTTCTGAGTAACACATCTGATCCCATTTCTTGGCTGCTGCTACACTCGTTTCAAAGGGGCCTATGAATCAAAGAGATTCGATTCCATCACCTTCGATAGTCGACTTATAATAGGCAAACCAATCACCATTCCTTCGCATTTTGACTCCAGAAAACATTCGATACGATGCCCTACAACATAATTACCTTAGTAAAACAAAGAACCAGGATTCTAATCGGGTTCGCAATTCATCCGGATCGAGTTCCGAGTCTTTTGGTACATTGGTGTTGTCATAATACTTGTTCATAAAAGATTCATCTTTTAAAACATCCAAAGAACGACTGAACATCCTTTTCGCCATAGAGCCCTTTGTGAACCATCTGACGAGTCTACATTATTTAATCACTCTTCACCAGTCATACAATGAGTGTGTTTGAAGATGGGCCAACATGATTGTGAGTTGTAATTGTATTTCACTATAATTCTATGTTGTATACTTAGATTTATGTGTTGGAGTTTCCGCTTCTATGATGATGGTGATTACTCATTCCTTTCCTCGACTTGCAGCCAACCCGTTTCTGCTGGATCATGCATTCTACAAGAATAACTGTGATCGATTCAGGGTTAATCTGTGATGAAACTATTATATATCAAGACTTTCCAAATCACTTTACACTTTCCTAACTTGAGGTCAAATAAGAGTCTACAATGGTTACTTGTGCCCATCACAGAAACTGTAAGTATTGTGATGTGAATAAGTTGTGAATTTCGTTGTCATGGTGTAAATGACGTATGTTGTATTGTAACTGTTTCTAATCCCCTATTAGATCGTCTTACTTTCAGTACTCCCCGTCGTCCTTATGAACGCGAGCGTCTGGACCAGGAGCTTCGTATTTGTGGAGAGTATGGTCTCCGCTGCAAGCGTGAGATTTGGCGTGTACAGCTTGTTCTTGCTAAGATTCGTAAGGTATGAAATTGTGTGTTGGGAGTGAGATTTGTGTAGGCTGCTCGTGAACTGTTGACTTTGAATGAGAAGGATCCTCGTCGTATTTTCCAGGGTGCTGCTATCATTCGTCGTATGGCCCGTTTGGGTCTGGTGTCTGAGCAGGAGCAGAAGTTGGATTACATTCTGGAGTTGAGCACTGCAAAGTTGATGGATCGCAGATTGCAGACGAAGGTATTCAAGTTTGGTCTTGCCAAGTCTGTTCATCATGCTCGTGTGTTGATTCGTCAGAGACACATCCGTGTTGGCAGTCAGGTGGTGAACTCTCCTTCCTTCATGGTCCATGTGGACTCAGAGAAGCACATTCAGTTCGCTGAGAACTCTCCCTATGGAGGTGGTCGTCCTGGACGTGTGGCTAGAAGAAATGGAAAGAACACCACTGAAGAATAAAGGTTGAAGGATGGGCTCATTTAGGTTGTTTGTATGTGACACTTTTTGGATATATTACCGTGTTTTGATTTTTTTCCCAATTTTTTGAGATTGTGTTTCATTTCACTTTACTCTTATCAGAAACGTATGAGACTTCTTTTTGTATTTGCTGTGGTTGTCGCAGTCTCTGTGGCATCACGAAGTAGTTATCTCGCATTTCTTTTGACATGTAGCTACGGTAGCTTCGATTGTGAAGAACGGGGATAAGTTCCAAATGGTCGATGGTAGAAAAGCTGATGCAGTAGCTTTTGCTAAGTTTGATGAAGCCATTCACGAAACAGGTATGTTTGTAGATTGGACTTGAATCTAAGGTTGGAACTATTTTTCTGTCCATTCGAATGACAAGTACAGCAACTACGACCAGTCGTATGCTGCTGGTTTCCTGGAAGGAGCCATGACAGCCAAACAGATGTACATTCAAATTAAGATCCATTATCCGGATCGTGCTCCCCCAAGAAAGGTTCAAGATTTCTTCGATGCTAATGCCAAATGGGAGGAAGAAGAAAAGAAGAGTGGTCGTAACCCAATGTATTGGGAGCATCGTTCTCTTCTGGATGTTCAAGTGAATGGCATCTATGATGGTTATATGTCAGTAGCCACTGGACGCATGGTAATCTCGATCCGATTTTTTCATTTTTGTAGTTAAATGTAACTCGATATCAAGTTTTGGTAGCAAATTATGAATATGATGTCTGGGATTTGTCGATTGTTCTCCCAGAAGAAGGAGCGAAGTGTTATTATTATGATGATCCCAGTCGTCCTTTTAAGAACCGCTGCCATGGTACAGAACGAGTAGATCACTGTTCAGCTCTGATAAAGATTCTTCCTAACTATGAGGACGTTCTGTTCTCTCATGTTACATGGAACAATGCTCAATCTATGTATCGTATGTATAAGGCTTATGATCTCCGTCTTCATCGTACTGATTCTGACTCAGCTCTGATCCCTGGATACAAGACTGCTATGGCCTCGTATCCAGGTCGCTTCACCTCTGGTGATGATTTCTACATTACCTCAGCACGTCTTGCAATTCAGGAGACAACAATTGCAATCTGGGATGAGTCACTGAATAAGAACATAAAACCCCAGTCAGTATTACAATGGGCTCGTAGTGCTCTTGCTACACGTTTGGCTTCAACAGCTGAGGAATGGGTATATTACTACAGTCTCTATAATAGTGGACTTTATAACAATCAATGGATGGTGTTTGATTACAATCGATTCCATCCTGGTAAGGGCTTAGATGATGGTGCCTTTTGGATATATGAACAGATTCCTGGTGGTGGTCATAGTGGTGATCTTACTAATTATCTACGCAATACGACATACTGGGGATCCTATAACATTCCATATTTCAAGGATATTTATAATGCTTGTGGTTATCCTGCAAAGGTGGAGGAATGGGAGCCAAAAGCAATGTCATGGGAGGATGGAGCTCGTGCTCAGATATTCCGACGTGATCATTGGAAGGTACATGATCTTGCAAGTATGGCGCGTATGATGAGATACAATGATTATCAACATGATCCTATCTCCTCTTGCAATTGTACTCCTCCTTTCACTTCTCAATATTCTATCTCATCGCGTTCTGATTTACATGATAAGAATGGCCAGTATCCGTTCGCTTCACTCGGCTTCCGTGACCATATGGGTACCGATGTTAAGATCACTGGACAGGCTCTACTGGATGATCATCTTGGGGCTGCTATTATTTGTGGTCCTACATATGACCAGCAACCAGTATTTGACTGGAAGACGACACAGTTGGGACCTTTGGATCACGAAGATCTTCCCGAGCGCTACGATTTCCCGTTCTATATTGCTCGAATGGATATTGATGGAGAGATGGATTTTGATTACACACCATTCAAGCATCTTTAGTTCTTGTTTGTTGTTATACGATCCGAAAGGACGAATTCCTTCAATGAATAGGGAGACTGATGAAACCGGCGAAATGGAGTCTGAATATCTTCTCACAATAGGTTTACAATGAGTCCTGTGTGACAAGTTATTGAATTGTTATGTGTAGACAGCCAACGGAGAAACCCAAAATAGAGAAAGAGAGGTGGAAGAGTTGAAGTTGATGCTACGAACCATGGACTACCCGAAGAAGTAAAGAATTGGAGGTGAGTAAAATAGTAGAACCTGGGTGTTAGCGGACTTTGACATTGGCAAGAAGATGGGAAAAGGTCGTTTTGGTATGCATAGGAAGTTGTCGTTATGTGTAGGTCGCGTCTACCTTGCGAGAGAACATAGATCCAAATATATTGTAGCCATCAAGGTGATTCAAAAGAACGAGCTCGTGAAGTGCGGAATTGAAAAGCAGATACGGAGCGAAATTGAAATTCAGACACATTTGAAGTCTCTGTGTTGGGTTGTGTTAAGAGTAGACATAAGAATGTATTACGTATGTACGGTTACTTCTGGGACGAGAAAAGAGTCTATTTGATTCTTGAATATGCTCCAAAAGGCGAGATCTATGCGGAACTTCTCCATCGTAAACGTTTCAGCGAACGACGTACGGCAGCCTATATTCTGCGCATTGCGGACGCGCTGGACTATTGTCACAAAATGCATGTCATTCATCGAGATATCAAGCCTGAAAACATCCTTCTTGGTTACGATGTGACTTTTAGCATTCTTATTCATTCCTAGGGAGAGCCTAAGTTGAGTGATTTCGGTTGGTCAGCCCATGCACCAAGTGGCCGTCGCAAAACCATGTGTGGCACACTGGACTATCTCCCTCCAGAGATGATCGATCGTCGGGAGTACACACCGATGGTGGACAATTGGTGCTTAGGAGTACTAACGTACGAGTTCCTAGTGGGTCACCCTCCATTTGAGTCAAAGAATAAGGACTTGACGTATGAGCGTATTCGTGGGCTGGATATTCGTTTCCCATCACATGTGAGTGAAGGAGCTCAAGACTTTATCCGCAAGCTTCTAGTCCTGGATCCAACAAAGCGAATGTCTTTTGCAGAAGTGAAGAACCATCCGTGGATCAAGAAATACGAATTTTACTCCTTAACTCAATCCATGTGATTTGTTTGTTGGGATCCCACAATTTAACTTTAGGCCATAGGAAATCATATCACTTTTGAAATGGACAAGGTTCCTGTGGATACAACCGAGCTGGTTGACTATAATGAAGAGGAAGATGCCCAATTGGCTGTAGCTCCTATTCAAGAGACAGAAGATGCAGCAACAAAGTAGTGGATTTCTTGTGGCCCGTTTACCTATTAGGGGACATTATGTGGGAGTAGGAGCTTCTGGATTCCAATCCTTCTTCTTGAAGGATGAGTTAATGAAGTCAATTTCTGAATGTGGTTTTGAGCATCCCTCGGAAGGTAGATTTGTTGGATAAGAGGATTCTCACTCTTAGTACAAAGTCAGTGTATTCCAAAGGCACTTATGAAAGGTGATATTCTTTGTCAAGCTAGATCTGGTATGGGAAAGACATGTGTCTTTGTCATTTCCATTCTCCAGAACATTGAGCATTCGGACCATGTAATTTGAATGATTTTTGGAGAAAGTAACATATAGATCAGCTGTGTTGTCATTTGCCACACTCGAGAGATGGCTGTCCAAGTGACAAAGGAGTTTCATCGTCTTGGCAAGTTCCTTCCAAATATAGTTGTGAAGACTGTATTTGGTGGTCTTTCGGTAGCGAAGAATATAGAGGCATTGAAGGGCGGTTGTGACATTCTGGTGGGTACACCGGGACGTATCGCAGATTTATTGCATCGAAAAGTTATTGATGTGAGCAAACTTCGCTATTTCATTGTTGATGAATGTGATCTTCAAATCAACACTCTGAGTAGGTGATGGGGTTAATGTCAAGCATAGATTCACGTCGCGACATCCAGGAAGTGTTTAAGAACACGCCGTTTGATAAGCAGGTGATGATGTTTACGGCCACTCTCCCTGCAGAAGTGAAGACAGTGTGCTTGAAGTTCATGAAATCTGTACTTATAGAGGAGAGATGTGAACTCTAGCCATTGTGTGTCGAAGTGGATGATAAGAAACTGACTCTCCATGGACTACGACAGTTTGTGATGAAAGTGTCTGAAAATACCAAGAATCGATACTTGACAGAAATCATGGATAATTCGGAATTCAATCAACTTGTCATATATACTTCAAGCAATGTACGTGCAAAGGCTCTACAGAAGCTAATGAATTCTTGGTGTTTCCCATGTTTAGCGATTACTAGCAACATGCCGACAGAGGAACGAATGCGCCATTTCATCGCATTTAAGGAGCGAAAGACACCGATTCTAATTACGACGGATCTCTTTGGGCGTGGTGTAGATGTGGAGAAGGTGAACATGGTGATCAACTACGATTTCCCTGCTACCAGCGATGCATATCTACATCGGGTTGGGAGAGCGGGACGATTTGGAACCAGTGGAATCACAGTATCCTTTGTGGCCAGTCCTGAAGATGAAAAGGTGTTGGGAGACGTGGAGAGTCGGTTTGAGACGAAGATGCATTCTCTACAGGAACCGATTACTAAAGAATCTTGGGATGTTAAGTATTGTGTTTGTTGATTTAGGAGTTGATATAGGTGATTGTTGAGTGGAAAAACAGAAAACAGCATTTCAGTTTACACAATGAATCTTTGGACTATCTTTGGAATTATTCTTCTATTGTTCCAACTATCCGAGTGTTCTACAGGGTTGAAACCTTCTTCGAGAACAAAAGTACCAAGTAGAGGTGGATTCAATTTCTGATTCATAGTTTGTGGAACATATACGATTCCGTGCAACAGTTTAGGTTGATAAGAGAGAGTTGAATCATGATATAGGAGTGTTGACGAAGTATATTTTCCATGGCGACTCAAATCGTATGTTCTCCCAATTAGAAGTGATTACAACGAATTTCACAGACATGGAGTGTCAGAATCTACGAATGGTGATTCGACGTGTGTATAAAATCGAAAAGTATGATTCCAGTATGTACAAGTCTTCGTATGCATTGAAAGCTCGAATGGCTGTAGAGTCGTTGTTTCTTTCGTTTAACGAGTCTATAGTGGCAGATCATGTTCAATGTACAAATGGGTTTTCGCACATGAAAGAGTTTGAGATCAAGTAGGACATGTGATCGTGTTCAACTATAGAGATAATTTCTGTACAGACAAAGATTCGAAATTTGATTATAATGCATTGATAAAGGAGATTGGTACCGGTCAAGAGTGGAATCTGTATTTCGATCTTAGTGGGGTTCTCTTTGTGAATTCTGGTTCTACGGTGATACGGAGTGCATCTGATGGGTGTCGGAGCTTTTGGGAACGGTATCATGGTAGAATTGAACTCCTTCTGCTACTTCTGTTTTTGTGTGTGATTACTGTCCGATACATGCTCAATAGAAAGCAGAGGAGATTTATGCCTCTCTCTACAGATGATGGTTCTCATTCTTCTGTCACTCTTTCAGGAGATAGTTATGTCTTCTCATTGAATCCTCAGGGTTCTATTGCTAATAGTCTTTAGTTATATGATTATTCTATCTGATTGTTTGTATTCAGTATTATTACAAACACTTCATAAATCCAACAAAACAGGCTGCGAATTTACTCGAGACATGGCCTTGAACTGATCCTCACTACAGACCTCAATCGAACTCTCATATCCATTGATCACCTTGACCCAATCCTTATCTTCGCTGAACTGAAGAACACACACAACTCGTTTGTCATCACATACCATTCGCCATAACGAGAAGACAACCTCTGGGAAGTCTGTGCTGACTCGTTTCAAGATAAGTGAGATCAAAGGTAAGTTCTCAAAATACGTATCCTCCTTAGACCGACTGTAACTCACACACACACGACAAACATTAGTCGAACTCTCCATGACCTTCTGCGACCTCTCTGCAAATGCAATCATCTCCTTCAGTTTCTTGCTATAAAGCTCACTTGTGCCTCTCACTCCTACTGATCGATATTACCAATAGTCTTATAACTCATATCTGGCTCAGTCCATTGTTCACTCACGGTCACATCAGCAAAGCGACGGAACGAATTGTCCAACAGAGCAATACATGTACACAATGACTTTACATCCTTCACAGCACCTGTATTCATGAAGGTAATGGCTACCAATCATTCTACAATCATAGTCTCACTGATCTTTCCAATGTTGGTATTCTCTTCGAAATCTGAATTATTCTCCAGAGTAAACAGAACAGTTGGATAATGTTTGACGATTGTATACAAAGAAGGAAGTGAATTGGAGATCTGTTTTCTTTCTACTCTTCAGGGCTACCGATATTGATTACCAAGTGTGTTATCCAATAATTGCCAGGTAACTGTGACTTGTATTGAGTTTTTGTTGAAACTGTCCAACATCTTAAATAACACATCGGTTTTAGCTGCTTTCAATTGAAGCTTTGCTGCTTCGGCTAATAACCGCGACTCCAGAGAGTTACGATCGTATTCATTCATATCTTGCCAACCATCGAAATACACTTTCAGGTTATCCGAAAACTTCTTCAGACCTTCATAATCTATATTTTATTACAGATAAACACATTTACTCTGGTTAGGAGTGTTGTAGTAGTTCTGATCCCAATTGTCCAGAAGTCGCAGATTCAGTTGTGTCAAACCATCTCCATTTTGAACTAAATGACTATTTGAATCCCTAAACCTACTTCCAGGAACTTCCAAACTGGGTAACTGCCACAGCGACTGCGGATCCTGCCAATTACCACTCATTCCCTCCCAACGGACTGGACTGACAGAAACAGGAGCGTCAACTGCATAGGCTCGATTCCCATAAGTTGGATCCTCCACAGATTGGATTGAAGAAATTTCCTGGATTGGCAGCTTGATTGGAGCATTTTCTTGATCAAAATGTGTTTCGGCATTGGCAGCTTGCTTCATTTTGTTTTGACGTACTTTATAGACTTTGCAATGGACATGAGGAGGTGGTTTTTGACAGTTGCAGACACAACAGCATATCCCTGTGCATCGAGGACACTTGAAATAGGGATCATTAGCCGTTGCAATAATATGAAACTTCCTTGACAACTGCTGTAGACAGAAAATACGATTACAAAGACAACATTTCACTCGACCCAATCGCTGACCACATTGGACCTTCCCACAGAGATGACATGTCTGTGAACTTTCTTTTGCTTCATCCTTGTCATAATTCATTGTAATTCAAAAGAGGGACAAAGGAACAATAAGCAGACACGAAAAGATGGCAATAACCTGATCACGGTTTAGGACTGCTTTTGACAGTATTCACCAAAGCAGCAACAAGATATTAGAAAACGTAGAAACAAAAGGGGAAGTTCGTGAAGAATATGCGATTATTAAGGGAGTAACTAATCACTGAACAGTTCTACCAACAAACACGTTAAACCCAAACAATTATAACACACTTTGTAAAAAAAGAGATTCTCGACCTGAACTCTGTTCGTTTAAGGGAACCACTTGCTGGAACTTCTCAAAATCGATCAACGCACCTCCATTGCCATCGTCCTGGACACAAGGTGAGAATGCAAAATTTGCGATAATATCATCTGCAGCATAGCTGAACCGCGCCTGTAGTTTGTTACTTGTCACAGATTCAGTTCCTTCTACCAATACTACAATCTCCAAATCATTGCGGCGAATATGGTCTAGAATCATCTGAGCTGTCACAATACGTTCCTCGTTGGCGGCCAATTCATCCGACCCCACGAGGCGATCAATACTATCTTCAGTATCCTCTTCAGGTCGTGAGGACGGTGTGGCAAGAGAAGCAGGAGTAGGCGCGACACGGTCTATGGAGACGCGAGAAGGGAGTCTACGAATCATGTGATCCTCTCATGTTTACGCCGATTGGCTTACGAACCCATCTGAAGGACGAGACTCGACATCACTACGCATTCGCTACAGATGAGGCAACAGGAGAGAGAGGACTCGTAGGATGGAGGACTGGGTGAAGCAGCGGCTGAAGCGAGTGGAACGATAGGATATAGAACGTGTTAACTCTGCAGGCGGATAGAGGGGAGAAGAGGCATCAATAGGATGACACTATAGTGAAAGGAAAAGTACAGACTCACAATTACAGCCGGTAACATGAGGATTAAATGACATCCAGGAATATCTGAAGGATGCTTGGCATAAGAACAGACTTCATTACCTACAGTCAATTGCATTCGCGACATCTGATACGGTACGCCACTGGTGCTACTAATAGTCTTTTGCACACAGTAACAGGAAACATGACTTTCCAATAATTGTTGTCGGCGTAATTCGCAAACTTGGAAAACGAGACACCACTGGCCATTTACTTTGCGAACTACTGCCTTATCTGTGAAAATCAGAGAACGTGACCGAGTCTAGAGAGGAATCAGACATTCTTGGTCCTACAATCGCTCGACTCAATCGGGTGTAAATTAGACCAATACAGAACGAATTCATGAGAATTGCCTGCATCATCTCGCAATACAGAAGGAAAAAAGCAATTGTATGATCTCCAAAGTTGATGTCCGTCACGGAATAGCCCACCGTGGTAATGGTTTCGAGTGAAATGATCATAGCAGCGACATAGGTTGTAATGTCAACGAAACCATAATCTCGGAATAAATAAAATAACGTAGCCCAGAAAAATACAGAGACCAAATACTATCCATGAACTCGTCCAGTTACAACTTACAAACAAAAGGATAAAAAGAATCACTTTACTGGTGGACTGGGATGAAATAGTGTGAAACCAATCCTCTAAATAGATGTAGGAGCTGTTTTCTCCGACTCGTATGATGTTGAATCGACCTACAATTTCAGCCAATCTACTATCGTCTAACCCGTTGATCTACCAATTTTAACATCACGATCAATGAATCGGAATGTCTTTGCTGGAGCCTCTTCGACTCTTCCAGGTACCTCTTCTTTTTCATTATTAGTAACCTCTGTCATGAATAGAGTCTTGAACGATCTTCCTGACACTTTCTATGATTCTATCACTCATTGGATGAACGAAGGTTTGAACGAGTTGTGAACAAACATACAATCCTTTGGAATAGCCCATTTCATACTCCAATTTTTCCTTTCCAGAGACAGCTGGCTCTGTCTGACTGTACTGAAGCACTTTTGACACATATTCACTCTCATCGTTAATCTCGTCATCACTCATATCAATCGATTCTTTCCCTTGTTTACTACCTTTCCACGTCTTCGGTATGTCATATGGTGTAACTTTTAGTTCCGATGACTTTTCCTCCAACACTGGTTGTTCCACAGTCACCTTATCTTCTCCTGTTTTCTTCTCAAACAGATCCAGTGATTGAGTGAGTTCCCTCGCCATTTCATCTTCTAGATATCAGGTCCTATTGACGTACTTACCATCAGCAACATCACTAAAGAAATCAGCCAGACTTTCTGTCAATTTCTTAGCGTCGATCTGGATTCCTTCCTTTCCTACTTGCATCACATCGGTTGGTGAGACCTCCTATATCTCATTTCACACTTCTGTTTCCACATCACAATCACTTCCACTTTCAAGTTCTTTCCAATTCGAATACCGATTAAAAGGAATCGTGGGAATCGTACGGTAATCTTTGCTGGGACCCTCACGTGAATTGATGATCAAGTGTGGATTATTGGTCTTATCATGAATATAAAAACTGTGCTGCGTATCAAATTCTCGTGATTTCTCATGAGGTTCTTTGTTCTCCCTTCGTTCTTTTTGCTTTCTCGCAATGAATTCTTCATAGGATGCTTTCTACAATCATATCTCATACATAAAAGTACATTCAAATAATCCTGAACACTATTCCTTCCGATCTCCATTGACTGTGCAGTTGACTACATATCATGTCACAGACGCAATTCAACTCGGATCATATTCTGAAGAAATGTCAGTTTCATACGATAGAAAGGTTGGATCAGGACCACATAAAACTCCTTCAAACCAAACTTCTGATAGAGGCTGCATTCCACAAACCAGGAATCGAAGCCTCGATTCATACTTTCGATCAAGTCAAGACAATGTTCTTTCAATGTTGCAAATGGAAGGATCCAATGATCTTTCTCGTCTGCATGGTTCAATGCTACAACAACAGAAGTATTATATGGCAGATATTGGAGTTGGGTTCGGAGATCATCGAAAAGACTATCCTACTGTGATTACACTTGTTTAATATACTACATATCGAGGATCTGCAACAAATACAAAACAATTGCAGGAATCCATAGTTTTTTTAACGACATTCGCACCAACTACTGAATCTATACTAAATATACAAAAGAAAAGAATACTATTCGATGAATCCAACAAAACATCGAAGTTGGCATCTGTAATCGTAATCTACAGGTAGAAGTGAAACAAAGAAATACTTTTGCACATTCTTTCGATATTGGATTCTCCCAGAAGATATCCGTGGAAAAGAGAGAGTCATTTCTTGACTTGACGACAGCATCTCTGGATTTCTGAAAAGACTTGAATAGAGTTGACTTTCCAGCTTTTGGCATCCCTCCAATTACTAAATTCACTAAAACTCAGGATAACAGATCTCATTCGTACTGTGGTATATTCCGCAAACTTTTAAATCATCTGTACCACTACTACCAGATCCGTGTCCACTCGCACCGTTTCCGTAAAGACTGCTAAAATCGATGCCCATAATAAAACAAAATTGACATCATTTTTAATCCTATTCACATTTCATAAACAAACATATTATGAAGGAAATACAGGCCAAAACAAATCCGTCTTATTGTAACCAGCAAAAGTAGACCAGCGTAGGTCTGGAATAACAAATGGATTCACTGCATCTCTCAATTCACTTTCACTAAACACTGCAAACCTTCCAACTCCAGTTGTATTACACACTCCTGACCAGAACATTACCCTTGGCCTCCAAATATACTCCCGGTTCTGGCCATTGATTACATCACATTGAGATGGATCTCCATGAATAAAGCGAACAGGCCCTGTAACAACGAGGGAACTACGATAACACCTAGAGGGACCTGAGAACATTCCTTTCTCCGAAATGCCATGTGTAGCATACATCCAGTTGAAACTCAGCCATTTGAACTTGACATTGTGTCTAGGAATATAGTTATTCCACGCATCCAGCATTCCTGCTTGATCCTCACCATAGTTGATGCTTCGTAACCACTTGTAGATGGATAACCACAATAGATGACTTTCATTCGAATCTCGGAACAGAGCACCTGCTCCCATCGGATACAATCGATTCTCTCGATTACCATAAGAAACATCCACATCTGAGGCATCGAATAGATCAAACAACTCCTTTACAGCCAACTGATCACAAGGCCAGACATGTGTGTCCAATACGAAGTTAAGTCGGAAGGGAGGATAAGCATTATACAACATGCGAGTAAACCATTGAGATCCAGGATATACATCGGCTTCGTCTATTTGATAAATAACGTCTACTGTCTGCTTGAGTGCATCACTGACTGCGCAGTTTGTTACTAGTGCTATGTTAGCCTAGAAATGAAAAGAAGAATTGAATTCAACCATAGAATCCAATTTTTTAATGAACTGTGCGTTTCTAAGTGTCTCGTTTAGATAGCGAGGCGTATTGAAGCAACCATTATAAGAATATACATAAAACACAATACCTCGATCCATTACTGGAGGAATCCGTTGAGGAAACGAAGAAAGTCTTCGTGGTGGAATCACGATGCTACGATTGAGACACAGTGAGAAATATGAACGGATCCTTCTTTGGAGATTGTGTTGGTTGCTTCTCCAGTGATTTGGGGACTGGTTTTGTCGAAGACACTGTTGACTGTCTTGAAACAGATGATATTAAATTGTTTGCACCAGTAGCAATTGATACCGCATCTTTTTCTGGTTGTTGGTATGACAATACCGGTTTCTTCTCGTTGTTGTTGACTATTCTAGAATAAGCAAGAGTTCCTGTTCTAACAGGGAAAATTAGCGTATCCCAATTGGTATTATCCTTCCAACTTCCTTGAGGATCTCGACACACAATGAAAGCACTGAACAAGACAATTCCAATCAAGTATTTAACAAATTGGACCATCTCCAATCCTAAGAAAGAAAAGTATGGATGCCAACAAAAACATAACACACTAATCAGCTTTTCGTTCAGGCCAGAAAATATCTGTCCTACTGTATTCAGCAAACATGCTCCAATGAAGATTTGCAGCGGGCATTGGACTTGTAAGTTCTTTCAACTGCGTTTCATTAAAAGCAACAGTAATCTTCCTCCCCTTCGTAGCACATTTACTCGGACAGAAATAGCACCGCTGTCGATTGATAAATTCCCGATGGGGACCATTTATAAGCTCACATTCAGTAGGTTCTCCATGAATAAAACGTACTGGTCCATTCACAGGTAGTGAAACACGGTAACAGTGACCAGACCCTCTAAATACGCCATTGGCCTTTACTCCATGTGAAGCAAAAGCCCAATTGAAGCTCAACCATCGAAACTTGAAAATGTGCTTCTTTTCATATCTATCCAGAACATGCAGCATTCCGTTTTGGTCATCCGAAATCCTATGTTTCCTCATATACAAATAAGCATGTCTCCAGAAGAAATAAGTTGCTGGATTACTTCTGAACAGGGCCGCTGCTCCCATAACAGAGCGGTGGCTATTCCTTCGATTCCCAAATGAAATATCCACATCTGAGGCATCGAATTGATCAAACAACTCCTTTGCAGCCAACTGATCACAAGGCCAGACATGTGTATCCAACACAAAATTCAGTCTGAAGGGAGGATAAGCATTATAGAGCACACGAGTATACCATTGAGATCCAGGATATACATCACTAGCATGGATATAATATATAACATCTACATAACCTTCTAACTCCAAAGGAACCTGACAATTCGTCATTAGAGCAATATTCGTCTAAAGATAAACAGTGCTAGAGAAGACATACGGAGTTGTTCATTGCCTTCATATACTTACAATTCAGAATGGTTTGACTCATATACTTGGGAGTGGAACGACAGCGATTTCCAGAGTATACATAAAATACAATTCCACGGTCCAAAACAGGTTCCATGCGTTTTGGGAAGAAATGATGAGGGGTTGCCCGAATAACGATTCTATGGAATGAGGTGAATCTCTATTCGCAACGGTTTATGAATAGGAGTAGCTTTAAGAGGGGCAGGAGTAGTTATGACAGGTATTGGAGTAACAATAGAAGAAACTCCAGTCTTAGAAGCAGCTAAAGGCATCGAAATATTCTTATCGGGCATACGGAGAGTAGATACGTTTTGTCTCGAAGAAGAAGGAAGCATTACAGAAGAAACATTTGGTACAGAAGGGAAAGTAACATTTCTAGGAACTGGTGAAATAGAAATCATCTCGATAGATCCCATAATCAACTGAGGTGGTATATAACTTAGTAATGGTACACTTGAGTTAAAATTAACGTTGCTGTTCTACTTAATGAATTACTGCACAAACCATACAATCTTTGCTACCTTAGGAATAACAGTTGCATCATCGACTCTTTGTTCCATATTATGCGGATTTTGAAGATTATTTATCTGGTCCAACCTTTTGAACACAACAATAGAAGAATCATTTCCTCTTTCAATAAGTAACGTTTCGGAATTTAATAATCCAACTGTAGGAGATACACGAAGCAAACAAGGCTGTTTATATAACAGCTTTGTCTTAGATCTGCCATTCTGCAAACCACCAACTAAATGAATCCTCGATACAAAAAGATTATATAGAAGAAGGAGCGATATGAAACTCACTATCATTCCA
The DNA here is from genome assembly GCF_000743755.1 of Blastocystis sp. subtype 4. Lineage (NCBI taxonomy): Eukaryota > Bigyra > Opalinata > Blastocystidae > Blastocystis > Blastocystis sp. subtype 4. The sequence goes on along the minus strand of NW_014569447.1, from coordinate 1,408 downwards.
ATCACACAAATAGCTGATTGAACTTCCTTTGATTTCTCATTATCATTCTAATACCAATTGATGTCTGAGACTAAGCCATTCCAGAAGAAGCAGAGCTATTGACAGTCATCTTCTCATCGTTACTCCATTTGTGACAAATATATGCTGATTTGTTGTACTTCCACAGGATCAATGGAGAGCCTAACCCATGGATGTGTGGACACGGTGAATTGGCAGGGAGGCACTAGAATATTATATTGTGTTTAAATTGCCTTAGAATGAATTCTGAATCTCTTTCGGATCAATGGGACTGATCTAACTCCTCTCCTAATGATCCTAACAATTGAGCTAAAATATTAAGAATTTTGGTGCAAGGTTCACAACTGGCCTTGTTTTCACATCTTGCCATACAAAACACATAATCCAAAGTGAATAATCAGCAAACAAGAAATATGGATAGAAGAAACCTACGATCTCTAAACCCTCCCATTAACACTCAACTGGAAGTTGATGTAGATGTCTGAAGCGACTGATACTACTTCACCTTGTGATCTCATAAACCAAACTGAACCGAATGCAAATCACTCATACGAACTCCTGGCATGTTCAAATGACTAAACGAACACACATTGTTCAATCCCATTGTTGAGTACATCATACAATCTACTAATGGACTTGTTTCAAATGATATCATCTGCTTTACCAGATTACTATAGATTCGAATACAGTTCAATCCATTTGATAAATCCACTGGTTCTCTTCCTTTCACACCACTTGCCTGAATCTCATCAAATCCCAATATTCGACGCAAATCAGGTGCTTGTTGAAATACTAGATCATAAGCAGGACCAGAAGGATGTGCATATCCATCTTCTGTGAACGTCAAATGTTAATGAATTGATGGATAAACTAATTAGGGTAACGGTTATTCAATCTGATGACTTGAGGGAATGATACTTACAAGTTCACATCACTGGCTTCTTATCTATTGATTTTTCAAGTCAAACTAATGAGAATAGAAGATAATGATAATCTCTAGTGTATGACCAGAGGTCAATGAAAGTTGTAGTGTTTCATGAAAAAGAATCAGAGGCTTGAGGCCCATCATTGACTCGTAAATGAGGCAATTAACGCCCTCACTTACGACCATAGTAGGAATTATTAGATGTACAGCTAACACGATAGCTTCAGGTTCTGTAGTAATTGTAACAACGCTTTCCAATTCATCATTCTTATCATTCAAAATACACTCATTATGATTCAAAGAGAGTGTTTCAAGTCTCACTTTAACAAATGGAGTCATTCACTTATAACTTCATTCTACAAATGCTTACTTAATCTCTATTCAATATCATTCCATATACTTCTGTTATCATTTCAATTCATATGATAGATGAATGAGATTTGGTTTCAATCAGAGATTCGTTTC
>NW_014569448.1:0-34800 GCF_000743755.1 Blastocystis sp. subtype 4 | reverse complement strand
AAGATGATGTTGTTATTGATGTTAATGATGATATGAGAATGAAATGGATTGATGATTCTGAATTGATTGTTACTAGTTGTATTGAATCTCTGATTATTGATGATTATTTCAATCCTGATATATCATCATTGATACTGAACTATTCATTGATATCATTGAAACGAATTGAGATTGGAAATGATTGTTTTAAGAAAGTGAGTCGATTTGTGATTGATGGATTGAATGAATTGAAGACTATCATCATTGGAAAGAAATGTTTCAAATTCGATAAGAAAAAAAGGAAACAAATGTTTGATAATGAATTGTGATCAATTGAAACACATTATCATTGATGGGGAGTCATGTATTATGAATCATTTGAATTGAAGAATCTGTCTTCTCTCATATCCATTTAATTGGACTGTTATGTACTCGAGTGGTGTCGTTCAACAGTGTTTGAGAGTATGAATGATTGAATGACTGATGAATGAGATCTGATTCAACTTCAATCCATCAAACTTGGGTTATGCGCTCTTAGAGGTGATGTGGATGCTGCTGAATCGAATGAATTGATAATGATGATTGATTGACCAGATCTTCCTTCTCTATCTTCATTCAAAGGAACTGGATGTAATTTCCTAGGATAGGCAAAGTGACGTTAAAGAGTGATGATTGATATTAAATTTGAATTAGATATTCCATCACTCACTGAACATGGAATTCAGATGGATGATCTTCCATTCTGGTATGTGAAAGAATTGAATAGTTCAAGTATGATTGATTTATCAATAATAATCAAGATGCTGATTCTCTTGATCGATTCATTCGACAGAAGAGTAGCTTTATATCAAAGAAGTATTGCGTTATATACTAATAAACTGATTGTATTTGTTGATAATGAATAGGATGATAAGATGATATGAGAGAATGATGTGGATTAGATTGATGAGGTAGTGAAGGATAGCATCATTCATATCCTATGTGAATATATTAAGATAGATTGAAGTGATTGATTGGATTGTTGAAGAATTGAGAGTTGTGACTGAAGATGAATGATGATTCCAATATGAAATGTATTTGTTAAATGTCCCTGTTTGGATGAGAGTGGATAGAGATGATAGTAATTGATTATACTCCTATTCATCAACTCAAACTATCTACAATTCATCTCATTCTATATCGAATCATTATGATTTGAATATGAATTGTGTGTCATCTCTGATAATCTCTCATTCAACATATCTTGTTTTCATCATTCAATCTGATACACCATCCATACACTCTATCAACACCTCCTATTCATATCAACACACTCAACTATCTACACTCTCTCTGAGGGATGAATGATAAGAAGAGAGACTGCTTGAATGAGTGTGTAGAAGAAGTGTGTTGATTGATTTGATGTGAAGAAGAAATGGAGATCCAATGGCGAATTGTTGACACTTATGAAGTGTATGAAACATTGTGAGAAGATATGAATTGGATACAATGAATGAGTTACTGTTTATTACTTCATTATCGAGACAATAGACGAATATGAATCACTGAAACACCTTCATCACCCCTCTCTGAATCTGAGTGTGGTTAGTATTATCACACTTCATAAGAAGCAATCCAATTCTTTTATCTCAATCATTCTATCAGATGTGTTGTATTGAATACACACTATTCTTACTCACACTAAGAAACAGGAATGAGGTCCTGAATGAAACTCTTAGTGATTACTTATTCCTCAAATCCATTGTACTCATTTCAATCGATACTGCACCTCTATCTCATTCATCTAGTATCCTTCACATTGAGTGGATATGACTGAATAACATAAGAATCTATACATAACCTTACCAGCGCTAAATATCCTAACACACTCTTACTATCTAACCAATTAATCCTCAGATTCGTCACAGAAATACCATTATATTTCCGGAATTCCATTTAATTGAATCACTGATTACAAATAGCGCGAAAGAAATCATTGATTGTTAGGAGGATTTGAATTGAATGGACAGCGCTCAGAATCTCCAAGTGATTGTAAAGGCGGCTGGACCTCCTTCTGTAAGACAGCACCCTTTAGCAATAATGATTTAGAGAGAATTTGGAGATAACTTGTGTTATTCTTTCGATTTACTGAATAAACGCGTGAAGAACGTGGATGAAAATGGGATGGAGTTGAGTGAAAACTCCTATTCCTTCAGTATTGACTTATATCTTTTTTAAATTGTAGATTCTGTATTTAACAATGAAGAAAACAGTGAGATTATTCATTCTCGTTCTCTTCAAACGTTGGGCTCCGATGTTGTAGATGGAGTGAATTGTCTTTGTTTGTAATTAGTTTTATTTACTAGGTTTTCTTTTGGGCTTGGGAGAAACGAGTTGTGGAATCGAAACTCTCTTTAATGGCTGTGAAGAGTTTAAAGGTCTTATTACATTGATTGTAAGTGATATGTTACAGCGGATTGAGGGTGTTGGTATTGCTATCTAGTTTCTGATGTTTAGTCTACTGAACGCATTTATATTACCCGAGCCAGCGTTTTAGAGATTTACAATGAGGCCATTCGTGATCTCCTCTCAGAACTAACCCTAAAAACGGATATTGCAGATCTTCACGATTCTTATAAGATTTCATGTACTGAAAGTGTATTTAAATCGATTGAGGAGTTTAAATCAGTATTAACATCTCATCTTCTCACATGTAGATTGTTACCCAGGGTTTGGATCGTCATAATAGTCTCCATGAATCTGAAGCAACCTATGAGTCCAATCGATGTATGGTGATTCGTGTCCTTTGTGATAGTCGTGTTGCTGATGATTCTGTTTATAGGATGAATGGAGAAGTTCTCAATGGTGAATTGAACTTCGTTCTTCTTCCAGGTATGGAGACTCTTCATTTGGAACCCACAAGTACCCAGTTTTCACCACGAGAAAATCAACTCTCTCGAGGTTTTACGGCATTCTATCGTGTAGTGACTTCTCTGTCACAGGATAATAATCATGCTGACACTGTGAACTGGAATTACACAAAACTGACACATTTTCTGCGACCTGCTTTGCAATCAACCTCTCACACAGTTGTCTTGTCAGTAGTTGATCCTTCTCATGATCACGAGGTAATGATTAGATAGGAGTTTCATTGTAGACCATAAGTCGTCGCACCTTGTTACTATCGCATCGTTTGCAGAAACTTAAGCAGAGTCCTGTTATTCGACACACAGTCAATCATTTGGTGGTAATTTCGACACTACGACAAGAGTTACACCAAGTTACCAAAGAGAAAGAAGAAGGCGTGAAACAGTTAGCACAGATTCAGGAAGAATTGAAGATTTCCCGTGATATGTTTGATACTGTATCTCATTCATTGGATCAGGCGAATGATATGATTTCAAAGATAACCATGACAAATGATGAACTTTCTGGGAAGGTAGAAGAGACAGTAAAGCAAGTGAATGAATTGAAATCAAGCAATGAAGAGTTAGAGAATGAGATGAATCGAATGAGTGGATTTGAAGAAGAGGCTAAGAGAACCAAAGAATTAGAAACAAGGATTCAAGAATTGGAGAAGGAGAAGCATCAATTGGCAATGAGATGTGATGATTTGGAGGAGAAAGAACGAATGATGAAGGGGTTGGATGAAGAGACGTTGAGTCTGAAGAATGAGAAGAAGGATCTAGAGAGCCAGTTGAAGTTATTAACACTTCGATCATCCACTCTGGAGTAGGAAGTATGTGGAGCATGTAAGATAGATGTCAGTTGCAGGCGATACGGAAGAGTCGAAGTGAAATACTGGATAAACCTCGAGAAATGTCTAGTGAGAGTGAATCAGTGCAGGGTGAGTTAATGAAATGTCGTGAGGAATTGAAATCGATGCAGTCAGCCCTTCTGAAGAGTGAATCAGAACGAGATGTCCTTCAATCAGAACGGAATTCATTACGAGAGGAGTTATTGACAAATGAAAATGCAATGAAGTCGATTCAATCAGAACAAGATGCCATTCTGTCGGAACGAGATTCTCTTCGATCTCAGTTAGACACTTTTCAATCAAAACAAGAGACGCTCCAATCAGAACTACAGAGCAGCATTACCAAATACGATTCTCTCCAGGCTGCATCCAAGAGAGAGAAATTGATGATGCAACATGAGATGGAAAAGCAGATCACAACGTGGTCTAATCGCGTTCATATACTTACTACTGCTTTGGCTGTGTATGATGCTTCGCTATGCGAGATGAAGACAAAATTCCAAGACGCAGAACGTCTCTCGTTCAGTTCGCAACAAGAACAGTATAAGAAAGAGTTAGAGACGATACAAGCTCAGTTGGAGGAAGCGTTACGAGATAATATGCACTTGAAAGATGACCAAACTCGGCTGCAAACTGCCTTACATGACTCTACACAACAAGTTTTCTCTCTTCAAGAGCAGGTACAGTCTCTCCAGAAGCAGCTTCAATCATTCCAGCTTCAGAGTGATATGGTCACAATGCTGAAGGAACAACTGAAGAGTTCGGAGCAAGCTCTAGCAGAACAGCAACAGGAACACGAAGAAACCTCGTCGCAGCTGAGGATGCGCACTCAAGAAGTGCAGTCTTTGCAAACAAGTCTTCAGCGAATTGAGGAGAAGTATCAATCGACTGTAGCCCAACAGAAGGAGGAGATGACTCATCTACAGGATGCAACATCGAAATTACGACTGCAAGTGGAGATTCTAGAGGCTGAGAAGCGAGGTATTGAGCTCTCTGTGAAGCAAGAGATGGAGACACGGAAAGAACAAGAGGCAGCTGAACGTCGGCGTCTGGAACAAGCCTTAGAAGCAGCAGAAGAAACAAAAACGCGGTTGGCAAAAGAGTTGGAAGATGCTTCAGCTCGGTATCTCCAAGCAGAGCGACAATCCCAAGTAGCAGCTGCTGATAATGGGAAGATTGAGATCCGAATGAAGGAGATGGCTTTGGAGCATGAAACTCTGGAAACTAAGATCCAATCATTAGAACAGCAACTGAGTGAGAGGTTAATGGAGATGAAAGCATTAGAAACAGAGAAAGAACAAATGAATGAATCTCTGGTGGCAGCAGAACAGAAAACAGAGTCAGTATCCAATGAGTTGCGTGTGAGTGAATCTGAGCTATTAACTATTCAAACTAAAGTTACAGCGTTGGAAAATTTCATTGAACAACTCCGTAAGAGGCAGAAGGAGACTCAGATGCAGTTGGAGAATGTTGAGTCGATGCTACAAGAGAAGGAACAAGAGAAAGAACAATTGGCCTCGGATCTTCAGAGAAAGAATACCGCCTATGAAGAGTGTGTGAGAGAACTAAATGCATCTCGATCAGGCTGTGAGGATGCAAAGCGAGAAAGTGAAGTACTTCAAAATGAGAAGCGGGATTTGGAACGTCAGTTGGAACAACAGCGTAATGCACGTGAGGAATTGGATAGGCAGTTGTTATTGGTGAAGGAAGAGCTGGATGAAGTGGAGAAAGTGTTAGCAGAAGTGCGTGGATCGAAAGACCAATTGGAACAGGCTCTGAATACTGCAGTGAGTGATAAGAACAGACTCGAGTCAGAACTAGTCGATCTAAGAGCTGATACCCAAGAACAACAGTCATTAGCCACCTCGCTTCGAGAAGAATTGAGACGATCAGAAGCCCAATACATTGAGATTCAAAGCAGTAATATGAAGGCAGCGAATACAGTGGAAGAGCTGGAAGAGCAGATAGCAGATTTACAAGAACAAATGAAACAACGTGACCAGGCTGTATCAGAACTGAGGAAAGAATTGGCAAGTGCTGCTCATGAGAAAGAGAATCGGGAGTTACAACTTCATGCGATAGAGAAGGAGAAGAGTGAAATGGAGAAGGAGGTAGAGAGACAGACAAAGGAGAAGGAAGAGATTGAGAGACAGTTGAATGAGGTAATGAGTGAAGTAGAGAGACGGATGAAGGAGAAGGAGGAGACTGAAAGACAGTTGAGTGAGGCAAAGGGTGAGATGGAGAATCAAAGACAAATGTTGACGACAGAATCTGAGAAATGGAAGAAGAGAGAGACACAATTGGAGAAGGAGTGCTTGGAGAAGGATGAGCAACTCCAACAGCTGAAATCAACTACAGAGGAATCGATTTCCCAGCTGGAAGAGACACTGAAGAACAAAGAAGAAGTGATTACATCCCTACAAGAGTCTATAGCCAACAAAGAGAAAACTCTTCAGGAACTCCAAAGTCTTCCTAATCAGTTGAATGAGATGCGGAAGTCGTTAACATTGTCAGAGCAACGCTGGCATCAACAGCAGATCGAACTGGAGAGTCTTCAGGAAGAGGCATCATCATTACATGCTTTGACAGATAAGGTGAAGAGACTGGAAAAGGAGGTGGAGGAGAAGGAAATATTGGTGGATGAGATGAAGAAGGAGTTGGATGAAGAGAAGGAGAAGGAGAAACAATTGAATGAAGAGCTAAAAATGATGAAAGAACAGCTGGAAGAAGAGAAGGAAGAAGGGAAGAGAAGGGAAGAGACAATGAAGGAGCAGGAGGAGCGAATGAAGGAAGTGAATGAAGAATTAGTAAAAACGAATGAGAAGGTAAGTGAAGCGAAGAAGGAAGTAGAAGAGAAGGAACATCAATTGAGTGTAATGAAAGAAGAATTAGCAAGTGAAACTTTGAAACTGGAGGAGACTCTGAAAGAGAATGAGAAGCGATTTCAGGTAGAGTTGGAAACTGAGTCCAAGAAGCGAAGTGAAGCAGAAATACGAGAGAGAGATATACAGAATCAATTCGAATCATCCATGAAGCGGCAGAAAGAATTGGAGACAGAGACGATGCAGTTGAAAGCACGTGGAGAAGCACTACGACAGTCATTCGTTACACTTCAGAATGAACTACAGAAGGCCAACCAAGAGAAGATAACGATGATAGAAGAGAAACGAAAAGCATCAGAAGAGTTGAAGAATCAGTTGGAGGAGAAGAGAATGGAGAGGGTTCATTTAGAGACAGATCTAGAGACAGAGAAGGCAAAGAGAAAGACTTTGGAACAATCTCTGGAACGAATGACAGAATTGGAAGCTGATCTGAAGAAAGAGAAGACGAGAGTAACTGCTCTACAGAATGATGTGGATTCACTGGAGGCTACAGTAGGAGAGTGGCAGGAGAAGGAAGCAATGGCTGTTAAAGCGAAGACTGAAGCAGAAGAGAACTTGAAAGGAGAGAAAGAAGAGAAACTACGTTTGTTGATGGAGCAAAGTGTAGTAAAGGAGGAACTAGAGAAACAGAAACGTCGTGTGAAGGAGCTGGAGAAGAATAAGCTTACTCAAGCTCAATTGGATCAAATCCGTCATATTGTGGAGGATCGGAAACGATATAAGGCGAGAGTGGAAGAACTTGAGAAGAAGAACCGATCATTAACAGTGGAATCACGTGAAATAGCGAAACTCCCAAGGAATGTAACAGAACCGCGGGAAAAGGATGAAGTGGTGGGAGAAGAAACGATGAATCTGGAGAAAGAGTTATTATCAATGAAAGATAAAATCCATAATATGAAGAAGGATATAAAAACTACACATAGAGATACACTTCCATCAAGTATAAATGATGTACCTACAACTGTTCCAAAAAAGAGTGTAAAACGAAGTGGTGGAAAGGAAGAAGACAGTAAACGAAGGAAGGTAGATGACGAAGATGGTCACTGTCAGACGCAATGATTTTAGTTTTGTTCTTTGTTGAAGTAACAATAGGCAAACCCAATTATACATTTATTCCAAACCTTTAAGATAATCCAGACCGATTGCCACCAAGCTAATTTCATATATGAGTGTCTAAAATGATAAATCCAAGAAAATAATACTGCATGGGGAGGAATATAAGGAGTTCCTTTGTCACCAAACCTACACATCAGTCGATTCACATATTCATACGCTTTATCAGGAGTACATATAATTTTACGCTTTCCTCCCACTTTCATTCCAAGAATCGCTTCATCCCATGCAGGCATTACCATCCTTCAGTTCATTGAATCTTACGTAATTACCCAACTCCTATACGAAGTGTTAACGGCATTCCAATTTCATAACTATTCTCAGGAATCGGCTTTCCCGTATTTAGAATCCTTCCTTTATGGTGAATATGAATAACATCACCTAGTGTATCAGTTCCCTTATGTAAACGAACCTTTCTTGCAAGGATCACCTTCACCAACTGCCAAGTCTAAATAACGAACACCTGATCGTTCAAATAGGTAGCAAAAATTATACCAGTATCAGTAAACATATAAACTTCATCTTTCTTGAGAATACACTCATCAGGAGTGACATATGTGTGAATAGCTAAACAAGGGAAAAGACGTGGAAAAGAAAGAAGGGATCTTCGCGTAGACAGAAAAATGGCCTTGCTAAACATTCTTTTACTGATGAATAACGAAGATCCAAGTCTATACCTGGATCAAGATTACCCTTCCACACCTAACTATGATGCATGTGGAGTTCCATCTGCATCTTCTCGTGTTAGTGATTATGTCATGATACATGTCCTTGATTATCTCTAGTCACTTTCTAAACCAGATTCATGTGCTTCTCAAAATCATAATTGTGTTTCAACAACACAGATCCCAGATTCAGCTCTTCCTCCTCGGTATTCTATTGGACAACCTCCATTTAGTCGAACACGCGAAATTGGTAGTATTGTCTATCCTTCAGCTTGTTATGCCATTCCTGAGTGTTCTTGTATGTTACCGACGTATTCACCATATAAAATGAATCCAATCAATTTCATTGGAGTTGATATTGTTGAGTTTGATGAGAATGATCCGGCCACGTTGCTTCGTACCCTTCCAAGTATAGTAGTAGCTATTATTCGGATTCATTAATAGAGTTGTGAAGAAATGGAACACAAGAAACGTCGTTCGTCTATCATCTTTATGGAGAGTGAGGAAACGAAAAGAAATGATGAAATTCTGAGTAGATTGGATGATGATGATGATGACGATGATGATATTTCGTCAACAAGAGATTCTGTAAATATGACTCAACGGAATTCTCCAGAGGATATCTATCGCTCCATCCCCTGTGGCAGACTTCGCAACTACTTGAAACGAGAACAAGAACTAAAAGAGGTGAATGCCAAATATTATGCCATGATTGCTCAAATACGGGCGGAACGGGAAGCAGAGCAAAGAGATACCAAAGTTCCTGAAGAGAATATGGTGGAAGAAATACCAATCAGTCCTGAACCAGAATCCCAACGAGACTCTGTGATTCCTGGTGAGATTGGTGAGGGAATGAAAAGAGAATGATTTCTAGATACTCTCGTACAACAGAATAATCTGTTCAATTCTCGTCTCTCTGTAAGTATTGGAGTGAAGGTTGATTCCTAGTCTTGTGACGATTCTACAAGTCCTTCGTTCGATCCAGAACATTTACGGTCTCCACGATTATCTCATGTGGGTACTGAAGAACCAGCAACACCAATTGTATTCACCTTTGATGTCCACGATGTGGCTCAGCGACTCGTTAACGATCTGCGAAGCCAATTGGATTCGCTTCCTTCAATGGAGGTGAGAATCTGTAGCGGATTTGAGGTATAGAGTGTAAATCGTGTGGTGGAAGCGTCATCCATGCTGATTGAAGAAGAACCGTATTATTCTTCCTTATATGTAGGAGACAGAATGATAATTGAGAGATAGAATGCATATTGCTTGATCAATGAAAGTGCTGATGATATTGATAATGAACAACGATCATTTAATCAAGTTGAATCCCGATATAATGACACTGCATTGAAATTGAATCTGGTGAGAATAATTGACATGGTTGACATGAAGTTGTCCAATGATCAATTTGATTTGGAAGAAGAGGCTGAGTCTGTGATTCAGTCGATTCGTTTTTACGCTGCGTTCGTACGAGCAACAGTCGCATTTACTTCTCTCAACGATATGGTGTTCTATTATCATTTTGATAACGATTTTGTATTTATGAGGATTATTTACTCCAATGGAATCTTATTACGAGTGAAAGGAGGAGATAATATTTCAGATCCCGACTTGAAGTCTCTTCTCTACAGTCTTGGAATTTGGAAACGGTTACGAGATAAGCAATATCAGTGTACAAAATTGTATGAGTTTATTCCGGATGTAAGGATGGAGTGAGTTTGTAACTTATAGTTTTCATTTGATATGTTACGGATATTTAAAGCATGGAAAAAGAGTTCTGTTCATTGTTTTGTTTGTTTATGATTCAGCGTCCTATCGAGTTATGTAATCATCTTGAAATGAATTTCTCATTATAGTGAATGTAGCTGCTCATTCATCTGGTATCTCCAATTGCAGATTGTGCAAATCCTCTGTATGGATGAAGATTATTCTTTATATTGCAGGGATCATTCGTTTTGACATGTGGTTGTAATGATCCAGTAAAACTATGGTCATTTCAAAAGGAGGCACCTGTACAGGTTTAAAATGGATCTGTTGTTCATTAAATAGCTGTACAATACGGATGAGATGGATACAATTACTCTGGAAGTGGATGATAGTGAAAGTAACGTCGCTGTAAGTTGTATCGATAATTCAGTTCGAATCTTTGATTTTGGTACTTCACAATGTAGATTTTGATTGTTGGAATGATATGATTAGGTCATCAAGTCCTCTCTTTGGATACAGATCTGTGTACGATAATTGACATGTCAGATAGTAAATGTATCTATTGTGGATTATCCACTGGAGTCATCTCAGTAATGATGCATTGTTCCGTTTATTCTAGGTATATGATTACCGTCAGCAAGCCATTGTAAGTGAGTTTTCTGGTCATAACTCTCCCATTCAATGGTTACATTCTCTCGCTTTCAAGGAGATGCTTCTATCAGCAGACACATCTGGTTTTGTTAATCTCTGGGATAAGCGGAATTTGCAGCACTCTCTTCAACTTCAACTACCTCCTGCATCAACATACGCTCTTTCTCATTCAAATCAACTACTAACTATATGCAAGACAACTCTCAATTCTGTGAATTTAGATTCACAATCAATTGAAATTTCTGTCGAAGTAAGAGATACTCATTCTGTTCACTTTAAGCTCCCTTTTTCTCCATCTCTTTTTGTTCCATTTGAAGATTCTCATTATTTGATGTCGAATGAAACAACCATTCAGTTAATGAATTCTTCCTTCCAACCTAGTGTATCTTATTCTAATTTTTCTCATATTACGGATCTTGGAACGCATGGTAAAACCATGTTAACTCCAATTGTGGAAGTGAATGAGTGCCTTCTCCATGTGAGTGGATTATTCTTCAATACATTCTCTGGTTCCGTTTCGTCGACAGAAGAACCCTATTCTATGGAAGATCCATCGATTCTCCAGATCATTCGAAATGCATCTGTTCCAGTGGATCCTCTATCACCTGAATCTCTTTCTCTGTTAGAGAGTTTGGCGACTGATTCAATTATCTGTGAGTCTGATGGTGACTCTGGGAATGTTCCCATCAGTGATGACGTTTCTCTAGTGGTGAGTGAGGAATCAACAGTCCATGAAGATACCCACCAGGGGGTTATTCTGACATCTCCGCTGGCCACACATCAGAAGGCTTGTATGGCTCGTCTCTCACAATCTGTTGTCAAATCAGCACTTCACGCTGGCTCTAGTACACCTCGTCTGTCAGTTATTCCCCCTCGTTCTACGTTCTCTCGATCACGAACCACTGATACTCAGTCACCTGTTATTCCTCGTTCAAGTTCCTGCCATTCTTCTTCGCATATCTCACATCCATCTACTCCTTCCTCTACTCCTTCCTCTACTCCTTCCTCTCTTTCTCATACTTTGGTTCAATCGGTCCGTACAACAAACCCTTCTCCAAACTCTCCTCGTCGAAGTCTATCAATATCCAATCAGACTGTCATTAGCACATTGTCTCGAAGGCGAAGTATCCTTCAGCGGTTGCTTCGGAACCAGGACTACTGGAGAGTGATAGACTCAATAACAGATCCTGTTCTCCTTTCAACTTGTATCGATGTAATGCAAACGAAACTAGTACCAACAAAATCAGAAGAATATCTTATTGTTTCGAATATTCTGAAACGGTGTCTTGAAAGTGAAAAAGCAAAGTTGGAGATGGTTGCTGCTCTAATAAATAGTGTTGTTTTATCTGGATTGCGGTTATTAAGAAGAATTTTCATAATGAAACCCAAGAATAACGCCTTTGGAAATGAAATGGCATCTATAGTGGATAAACTCATAAACTGTTCCTTTGGAAATGACCTTATCAAATTTTACCTTCGGGAGTGTTCGCAACTGTTACTCTCATGATCTGTTTGTAACAAACAATCAATGATGCAGTTAGTTTATTCATTCGATTTTCAAGGTCCAATATCATGCGTTCCACTTCATGCAATTCAGTCAAGAAAGTGGCCGCTCTTTTTGCATCTTCACCAACGTAGTAATACATTTGATCTGCTACAATTCACTACTGGCGAAAAATATTACGTTTAGAAGGATCCTTCAGATGGAGTTCTTCTTCTTCTTTCTGAACTGTGTATTCAATTATTTGAGATTTGTATATTACATAATGCCTTAGTCGGATCTTTCCTTCTGGAACGGCAATGATTTGTCTTCCTATTGCATTTTTGCACTAAATATTCAAACACAAATTTGTATTTACAGAGCATCGAATGTCTTTATAACTACATCCACAATCAAAACCTTCTGTTGAGAGTTGAATGTTAGGAGAGATTTCACATCCAGATATAGCTAGAATTCATCACTTTTAGAGACAAATTGATACAGCTCAATACAATGTACATATCACCTACATCAACGTCCAAAATACAGTTCTCATCAGCTACGATACGTTTGCACTGACTACACTGAAAGATCCGAATTGTCATCAACAAACAATGAAGGATGTCAAACGATACCATTTCTTCCTTGAAAACATATCTTGTTTTGTTACTCTTTTCAATGGAGACTTGAAATAAGTACGAAATGATTGAATAGACAACCGAACCAGCAAGAGACAAGCAACTGAACACACAACGAGGAAAATATAAAATAAAGACGACGAAAAGCAAATACCAGATGATAACTTCCATATTGCCTGATCTCCTTCAAGATCACATATCCAGCTTTGGGTTCCAACTCCTTTTCCAATCACAGCACAATCAAGTGAGAAATAATCCTTTAGATCACCAGCAGGCAATGGACCTTCAGACTTGCATTGCTTCCGTAGAATTGACAAATAAACATTGGTTGATGTTCTTCCCCCACGATTTAACGCAGAAATCGTCAATTCAAGATTCGAAACAAGAACTTGAGGTATTCCTTCAATAGACCCTGTAATGGTATCGAAGATCAAGCCATCAGGTAATTCTTCTTGCATCAACTGATAGAAGGAAATCTCTCCAATAACTGACAACACAGTTACAGAAGACATTACATACTGATAGAAAGTGATATTAGAAGGATATGTTAGATTGGAAGGAGGAATTGCAAAACAGTTTTCCAGATGTAACTCCCTTAGGATCCCAGCTACACAAGGTCGATAAGCATATCCTGTGTAGTACTGAGGACAAGGAGCTGGTGAGAGATGACCTTCACGTACCGCAGGGAACAAAGATCGCGAAGGACATAGCGAATGGTTGAAATGAAGATGAACCAATCGGAAGGCATTCACCCGCAAATGAAGAGATGAGAAGGAGTGAATGACAAGTTTCCAATGAGAATATCCGATCATACCTTGATCCAATTCAATTATGTTATCAGCACGATCAATCAGTTCATGATTCTCAATAACTTGCATTAGATTCCAGGGCTGCTCGTCAGCTGATCGAGCATAGAGTGACCAGGATGCACTGGTTATAGATTCACCTACACGAAGAAGATATCCATTAAAGCGAGATAACTGATTTGCTATGTCAAACTGGAATTCAACTTGTGAGGGAAAGGAGAGTGTTACATACAACCCGAGAGTAGTATCAACGATTGATTGAGGGTTCAGGATCTCTGATGAGGCAGAAACCTGAATACTGTTATGAAGAATTAGCTCTGTTCCATAACTGAGCTGACCAATCAAATCGAATGATTCGTTTAATTGATGAACTTCAATAGCAAATCGATTCAATCCTTGAATCGCTCCATTCTCTTCCAATGCGAAAGAAAAAATGATCCGATGAGAAGAATCGAACTCCGTAAGGTTTGCCACGAGATGTCCATTCAACCACATCTGGAGAGAGCCATTGAGGAGAGCTGAAAAAGTCACAGCATCCATTGTATCCAACTCCTCTAAAGTGACCCATGCTCGTAAGAACAGTGACAGACCTTGAATTTCATGTAATAATGCTTGAGGCCAGAGTAAAGTTTCTGTCTGCCACTCCTTTGGTGGTTCTCCTTCACCATCCCAGTATTCCCACACCATGGAATCTTGAAACAGAGGAGACAGAACAAACTGATGGGGTACATCCATGAATTCATATGCAGGAACCAATGTTGTAAACTCGGTCAAAACACCACCATGCATCAAAACACTCAATCCTTGAGGAAACTCCCATCCTTGAGGATAATGAAGATCAACAGAAATCTCATAGTGGCCATAAGGTAGACAGAATGAATGTGAATAATGAGCTGAATGAAAATAAAACAAGTCAACACAAAAGAGAACCCTTAGTGATCCATCCTCCTCCACTAGAGAAAGAGATAAACCATATGTGGCATCATATTGGAGAACCAAAGCATCAACAGAAACTAGTACATGATCGGATGAACAAAGATTTGTAGCCAATTGGAGAGTAGTACTAATATCTCCTTTCCAAACGCTTATTCCTTGAACTTTGTATTCCATCAAAGGAGATTCTTCTGTTGGGGTCCCAATCACTGAGCAAGTCAATGAATCAAACACCAGACCTTCCGGAAGAGGATGATCAATACTACAAGAATAGACACTATTTGTGGCAGGCATAATTTCGCCAACTCCACCACCCAAATACAAAGTATTATCAGAATACTCAAACGAATAAGTATCAGCAAATCGAGAAATCAGAATCATTTCACAGAGATTCCACCTTGTAACATTTGGCTGACAAAAAAACCGTTCAAAACGAAACTGGTTGAATGAACGAGTTGAGTTTAATGGAATGACTTTAGTGCTTATCCCATTCCTCCAACGCCAATCTGATGATTCGTGCAGAATAGTCCAATCCGTATCTTCAGGATTCTTAGCAAGGATTCGTAAACCAGATACACTGAACTCAGCTTCTCTTGACAGTAGTTCAATACTCCCAATCCATATACGAGTATCATCATTCAATATCACTGTTACAGAAGCAGTAGGTGAAGTACTCTCTGCAACAGTCGTTGAGAGACCATCAAACAAAGCATCAGGATTGATCATATTGGTACTTTGAGTGGTATAGTCTACAAAAGCTGGACTTAAGCCAGAGTAGTCAATAGAGAGAATACATGAAAAATCTGCTTCACCTTCTTCAGCATGGAGAGCAACTAACCCAACAGCAAGAACATTCGAACTGGTTAGAATCGAAGAAGACTTTTCGATGTCTTGTCGAATGGAGAAGGTAAGTCGTCGATACTGCACAATATCATAGAAATCTGTAGCCAATGTGTGATTAGCTATAGGAGCACTAGAGATATGACGTTGATAGAGAAGGTAATCATTCAAATAGACTATACATCCGTAATGAAATCGTAACCAAAGTGTGAAGGAATATGTGAATGTTAAATCTCGAGTTTTCAGAGGAAATGAGATTCGGTACAACTGGATTTGATTGGGACTATGAGGAAAGTGATATGGTGTAGAGACAGCCCAATCAGAATGATCAAATGATGATGTCATCCAATTATCTGGAACACTCCCAAAATGATAATGCCATTCGGTCAGTTCGTGAAGGATTTTGAGTGTATGAAATTCGTTCTCTCCGACTGATAATAACACTGCATCGAAATGAATGTGAAAGAGAAGCAATTCTGCCCCAGAAGGAAGAATCTGACGAATAGAGAGAGTGGAGTTTACATCCCAAAAAGACCTGGATATATGAGAAACCCAAACAGAATAAGAAGAAGGAGGAAAACAGAATGAAGTGATAACCAACTGATTGGGTTGTTGGAATGAATTGGCTTCTTCTGAATAGATTACTTCCTTGGTTTCTATCGACACAATACGAGCAGTCTCACCAAATGGAGATTCACCCCACCTTCGATACATTCGAAATAAGCTCTGATTACAAGCATAAGACCGAATAGTGAAAGAACCTTCGATAGTAGCTTGCATATGAGCAGTTACGGTGAAGGTTTGATTCATGATCTCATGAACAATCCCTCGAACTGTACAGGTCTCGTAGTTTAACGATAATGAAGCAGGAAGAGGTGGAATGATCGTACAATTCATGACATCACCAGTAGGAGATATTCGAAGAGAATCAACATCAGTAATCACTTCAACTTCATTGGGAGTAAACACGATTTCAGATGGCACATTCATCACACAGACCAATAATCGAATCTCAGCAATAGCCATCATAGCAGGATTAAAATTTTGGAAATGCAATTGGTAATGATCTGAAGCAATCGAATTCCGAGCAAATACAAATGGAGGAGGAGTGGAAGAAGTATACTTCAGAAAATCATATGAAGCGATCCGATGAGAGATAGTAGACTGAATAACTTCCACTTGAAATGAAGCAGGACCTAAACTAATCGATTCAGAAAGAATTAAACGGATGCCTGAAATAACTACAGATCTAAGAATAAATGGAATGACAGAAATCGGACGTATTATGAAAGAAGAAATCAAGTTGAAGAGGATTATTCGAAACAAGAGTAGTCAAATAATTGTAGTCAGAAATTGCTGTAGTATTTGCTGTTGAAGAAGTAACAGAGCCGGCAACCATTTCAATACAATTGTAAGAATCAGGACTAACATAACCAATAAGATGCAAGCAAACCGACATCGATGAATATAATTTAACTGCTAAAGAATTTATTTCAGGTTGAATTTCTAATCCAGAACGAATGAGAGTGTAATTGATTGGAGATGTCGGTACATCCGAGAAGATAAGATTTCCATTCAAATAGACATAAACAGGATGATCATATTGAAGAGATAGTTCATACGAAACTAAGTCCAGTTCTCCCTTGAAATAGGTTACAAAATACGATATGGAAGGTTGATCTGGAACAGAAAGACATCCAAGGGATTCTTTCCACCCTGGATGAGAAAAAGAAGGAGACATCCAATCGGCAGGTACATCACCCAAAGAATAATACCACACCTGAGAATCCTCGATTGGGTAAAACACTACAATTATAACAACGAATCAAAAATACAAGAAAACTGAATTGAAGCGTGTCCATCATTCTCCAAATACCCTTTATAAAGGATATTACCATACTTTCCAGAGAGCTGGATCCATGATCCTGGATACCACCTCGTTTCATCACTACATGAGAATCCATATTGAGACTTACGCTGATAGCATTTCTAGAACATACAAAGAACCGCGTGAGTGATCAATACAATAGCTATGAGAAAAGAAAGACCTGTCTGACATAAGTGGTGAGACAAGAATAGTAACATTGTTATAAAGAATTTGGTATCTCTCCTTATGAGACTCTAAGCCCGTGTTCCTGTGAATATGGAGTAACTCCTCCGTATTTGCACAAGTTAGAGCAAGCGCTTCATAAACTTAACAATCATCATAATACCAGATAATTTACTTAGTACTACATAAAACAGTAGACATATCATCAACTCTAAAGATTGTTTGAAGAGAGTGGATAGGTATAGATGGAATGTTGCGACAATCTTTATCTCTTCAGTTCCTTGGAACCGGGTCCCAAAAATCCACTTTGGCAAGATCAGGTATTCGATGTGATTGGATTAATAATATAGCTCAATCGATGGTACTGCTGATTCGAAATGGATACCAAATTGGAGAATGGCTATTTGACTGTGGTGACCGTAAGAGTTGAACAACTCTCTCAGATGTAGTGACTACACACCAAATTTACTCGTTGCAACGTCAAATGAAAGGGTATTCGGTGGACGAAAAGCAGAAGGAGCTGATTTTACGTCCTTCCCGTGTTTCCAAGATATTTATAACCCACCTGCATGGAGACCATATTCTCGGTCTTCCTTCATTTTTATCAGATGCTGGAGTCAGTCGTACTCAAGCCAATTCGTCTGTTCCCATCGATATTTATGGTCCTCCAGGTTTGGCCAAGTTTCTGAAAACGGTTTTTATGCTAACGGATTCGAAACTGAATCATCCTTGTGTTGTTCACGAGCTCTACGATAATGAGAATGATCCACGTCTGGAAGAATTAACAGATAAACTCCAGTATTCCGATAAGAGGATTCAAGTCAATCCAGTATTCCCTAAGAAGGATGGATTTTGGTCCTTAGTCTCTGTTCGATTTTCTAATCAAATTCATGAAATAGGGTCCTTTAGGTAACATTCAAGCAGGTTCAATTCACCATACAATTCAATGTTTTGGATACTTGTATGAATCACCTCTTCCTTCTTGTAATGTTTGAATTAGTTTGTTATGATTAGTTATGATTGATGATGAAGAAGTCAAGAAAAGACTACTCCCTCTTCAAACAGATTTACAAGCATATGGTATCACTGAAACAGATGTCTTGAAACGGTTACATCATCGTCAAAAGATCACGCTGCCAAATGGTGCAGTGTTGGATCCTTCAGATCCTGCATTGAGTAAAGTGAGTCAGTTAACTAGGAAACGAATTGGAATTCTGGGTGACACAGATAATGCTTGTAATGTAACTCCCTTGATGGCTGGTTGTGATGTGTTGGTACATGAGTCAACATTGATTCCTCTTCAGAAAGAGATGAGTGTGGTTGGATGAAGAGAGTAATGAGTAGAAGGACGAACAATGGAGGAGATGGAGGAGATGGCCAAGCGAACAGGTCATTCAACCACTTCAATGGCAGCACGGTATGCTCGAGGAATTGGAGCCAAGAAACTGATCCTAACTCATCTGTCGTCTCGATATCCAGCATGTTCAGCCCGTTATGAGCCTCCTGAAATCCAGGAGATGCGTCAATTGGCTATATCTAATTATGGAAGTAATAATGTTTGCATAGCTGAAGATTTGATGAGAATACCACTTTAATATGTTTGTTGTAAATTCAATAAGATGATTTCATAGGAAACAAACACTTCAAAACTTTTGCATTGATATACTAGGTAATAACCATAATCGTACAGTTCCGGATGAATAACCACAGACAATATATCCATTGAGAATGGTGAGTGAGACTGGTTCATCATTACAATAGAATCGGGAGATCACTGAATAAGATTCACTAGCATCATATACCAATACACTTCCATCAGCTGAAGCAGAAATCAGATACCGACCATCAGGAGATTGAGTGAGAGCTGTGACTTTAGCAGTATGATAAGTGAGTTCAGCAACACAGTCATGATTCTTCACACTCCATAGTTTTATCATCCCATCATAGGAAGCTGAATACAATACACCTACAACCATGCCTATTCCAAACAACACAACAGAGATAACACCTGAATGAGCTTCTCTGATATGACTATACAGAGCTAACTGTTTGGACTTCCATTCATAGAGAAAGAGAGCATAATCAGAACCACCTGCAGCAATCATTATATGACCATTTATATTGCTGGAGGCATCCACAGTCGTGACTCTGCCTCCTTGATCCCGTACCACACAACATGGTACCAAGGATACAGACGTTTCATTTAGATTGTCAGGAAGTTTGTGACACATAACCGAACTCTATCTCTGAGTCTCTAGTTTCATACTTACATCCTCACTTCCTGTAACTAATATACTAACACTTCGAAGCAATGCCATGGATGTGATCCTTCCGGAATGACCAACACAACGGATTCTCTATCTATAACACATTGGCCTCATACATACACACGATGAGTTTCCAGTGCTCATAAGATGAATGGCATAATCACATCCAGCAATCAACATCACATCATGCAAGACAATCACAGCATTCACAGCAAATGACACATTATAATCACATACCAAACAATGAGTCACTGAATCAGTAATCAGAATGTGATGATCATGAGAAGCACTCACAATGTCACTACGAGAATTACTTGTAAGACATGAGACAGCAGCTGTATGACTCCGGATCTGACAAACCAGAGAGTGAATCTCAAATGAATTCTGGATGACTTCGTAAACTCGGAGATTAGCCTCTGTTGAACTCACTCCAATTTTAGTTCCATCAGGACTTAAAATTAGATTAAGGATTCCTTCAGAGTCTAAGAGAGATTGACTCTGTAACAGTTCATCTCCTCCTTCATCAGAACTATCCCACTCAAAGTCATTCTCTGTTAGACCAGCAAGAAGATTCTCAATGGAAAGAACAGTGGTCTCTTTCTCCATAACCGCTCTTATCCGAAATACCTTCATATATCCATCCAATGAAGCTGAGAGTAAGAGTTTATCATTCTGAAGACTATACAGAGCAGTGATTGTTCCATGATGGTGACCCGATGAAGAATGATCAGTCTTGATGAGACGGATAAAACGACCTGATTCGATATTCCACATCCGGATAGAGTGATCTCGTCCTCCAGAAAACAGAAAGTCACCATTTGAGGTAGTTGTGAGAGAAGTGACATCTCCCTGATGTCCACTAAAGGATACAATACACGCACAATTCTTGTGCAATGATTTCATTAGTGGATGAATTGTTGTTACATCCCAGGCATGAATAGCAGCATCACGGCCTGAGGAGAAAAGTAAAGATTTGGCCTATTTATCAGACTTGGAACAATCGATGACTGAGCAATAGAATAGACAGATGACAGATGATTTATGGGCTGATATTGAGTTTAGTAACCGATAGCTAGAAATAATCGAGAAGAGGAGTTCATACGATTCAGAAGGATCGTAAAAGTAAATGGTTCCATCGTTTGTTCCAACAGCGAGAGCAGCACCGTTGAATAACCAACACATGACAGTCACAGAGATATCGCTTCTATTAATGAATACAGTACGACTTTCCGACAATTGTCTGATATGTTCTTTTGTTTTGAGACTCCAAATTCGAATTCCTTCACATCCCCCACAAACACATTCGCATCGACTCGGATGGATTAATAGCGATGAAACTTGACTTCCCACATGAAAATACTGATGTACTTCATACCGTTCGTAGTTCCAGCTAACAGAACACAAAACATTATCACTATTCACAAAACAGAGTCTATATGTCAAACAAAGAAACGAAAAAAACTCGAAATTGTCTTCATTCCAGCAAAGAGGAGAACCTTTCTGGATTCCAAGAGTAGCTCGTGACTACAATGACATTTTAATACTAATCCCAACAAATAACTCTGCTTTGACTGTTTTCAGGTTCGTTTCCTTTACTTCTTCGATGGGACACTACATGGTAAGCATCAACAACAGCTACAGAGCAAATATCTTCATCGGAGAGCAATCTCTTATGACTCTAACAATAAGTAATAGCACCAATCGTACCTGTATCTTATCGGATTCGTTCATAGATGATAGGTACTACTCATAGATAACCTACAAACACTACTAGGTTCAGAATGTGAAACGAATTCGAGCCAAATTCGAGCCAATTTGTGTCAATCAACAAACACAACATCATTTCACAAATGTCTTCCCACTTGCTTTCGTCTTTTGTACACCTTCACTCTCGAACTTCGCCTCTTGCATTACTAAACCTGATCTCTACCAAAGAGTCTTACAGTTCTTCCACTGATCTGCTCTGTTTCGCATACGCCCATGAAGATATGACTTGCTTGACTTAATGTGATAATCAAGGAAATAACGGAAATCACACATCATTTCACATACCGAATCCAGTCTTCCATTAGCTACATGCCCCTCACTGAAGGCTAATTATGATTCATATCACAATCTCCTACAGAATACAAGGTAACCAGCTGAAGGTTTATCACCAATACGAATATCACGGATTTCTGCAGGATCATCACGCGAGAACGAAACTGAAGGACAACCTGGGACAGTTCGCTTGGCTTCTGAGAACTCGAGAAGGAACACCTGCATTAACGCACGATCAGTGTCATCGTTCTCACAAATCGAGAAAACCACAGAAATGGTCGATGCACTTGGTACAATATAACTACAGTTCAATTCTGTGGATTTAACGAACATTGGTTCTGTTGGATAGAATGATACAATCTTTGGTTTCAGAGATGCTTGTGTACCTGAACCCAGGGCGGAAAGATACTTATGGAATGGAGCAGCAAGGACATACTGATGAATACAGGCAACTTGCTTCAAATACTCAACTACACAATGTGAAATCCATCTAGTTACGTACTTCCACCCTTTTCATAATCTGCTTTGGTAATGTGAAGAGTGACATGTGTATTCTTAGCTTCCGTTGGAACAACCACATTTCCCAGTTTACTCCGAATATACTCCTCCACTCCACAACTATGCCAATATTCTTCTTCACAAGATTACTACTCTTCTATATCTTTCCAGCAGGATACACGAATCATCATATCAACAGCATCACTTTCTTTTTGCTTTTGGAATTCGATTCTCATTCCTTAGACTCATGAGATACTGTAAAGCAACTACCTTCGCTCTGATTCGTTGTCATATCCATTCTATATCCATCGCTAAAAAGATTAGAACCATCTACTTCACCTCCCTACCTTTCAAATGATTTGTTCAGTTGTTGGAATATGAACGGATTGAAACTGTCCACAGAGAGTGTCTGATTATCTTCTGTCATATTATACAATTCCAGAGAACCAAGAATTGACAGAAACCGAGTCCTCGAATATCCGTTAGGATTGGCAGATTACCGTGATTCGTGGATAGAGGATTTTTGGATTCCAAATTCCATGACGAATAAAATGAGTGAGAATATCTCAGTAAGTACAAGTTTTCTGAGGTTTCCAGTGACTGAAATATGAATTTTGGAAATAGTGGAACCACAGGAACGAATACTTTTGGCTCTTCTAGCACTGCTGGATCAACTGCTACCAATTCGGCCGGATTCTCCTTGGGAAAGTCTACCACGATAAGTGGATTTGGAGCTCAAGGAAATACGTCAACGGGAGCAGCTGGAGGTTTTGGTACAGGAGCCAACAACTCAACTACAAACTCAGGTGGATTCTCTTTTGGAAATAATAGCGGAACAGGAGGTTTTAGTACTGGAACAAATACGTCAACAACGAGTGGGTTTGGGAGTGGAACAAATTCAACAACGAGTGGGTTTGGAAGTGGTACTAACAACTCATCGTCAAGTGGATTTGGATTTGGATCCAATAACAAAACAACAGGGTTTAATTTTGGAAATGGAACAAATAACTCAACGACAAGTGGATTTGGGACTAGTACGAACAGCTCGACAACGAGTGGATTTGGATTTGGATCCAATAACAAAACCAACAATGGTTGTGGGTTTGGTTCAGGAGGAGGAATATCGAATGGTAGTTTTGGATTTGGTTCAGGAACGAATTCAACATTTGGTTCGAATAACTCAGCTCCTCAAACTACACCTGTCCAAAACCTCTCTGATAACAAGTATACATATGAGAGTCATTAAATGATAGAGTACTATTGAAGCAGATGGGAGAGCTTGTAGGCAGTTTAGATGCGAATCTGCAAGCGGAAGTTGCTGGCATCATGTTAGGACTCACGAAATGAATTACAATTAGGTCCCAGATCGATCAACAGCAGCGAATGATTGATGAAATTGGAGTTCTCGATCCATCATCCACACAAGAAGGTTTAGATACATTAAAGGATTTGCAATATGTTTTGATAGAATGAAGGAATAATGAATAGGAATGTGAGAAGCTGAAAGCATCTCAAGAAGTGTTCAACGTACGTTTGCAAAGTCTGCAAGACAACTATCTGCGTTATGAAGCTTCGTTACGTCAGGCACAGCAGATGAACAAAGGAGAAGAAGGTGATGAAGAAGTGCGTTCCACAATTTATCGTTCTCAGCGTCGTGTTCCTTCTGTTTTCTTCGAAGATCTGTTGAAACAGCTTGAAGAAACGATTGCACGGTTGACTACAAAGATTGAGAATAGTAAGGATGAGTGATAGGAATGAGAAATAGTGGAAGTCATGCTAGCTGTGAATCAGGGTGAGGGAATAACTGTTGGCGACTCTGCTGCTATGACTAAGTGAGATTGGATGATGGGTGTGATGATAGAGAAATGAGTGAAGTGGAGAAGTTGATGGATATTATGACACGAGAATACAATGCATTTGTTGTACAGTCCGCAGCTGTAGCTGATTTAGTGAAGAAGGTAGTAGGAAGAGAAATACATGAGAAGTAGATGGATATTCTAAAGAAGAAGTTTATTGAGATTCGAAACAAAGAGATTGAACAAAGGAGGAAGAATCTGACATGTAAGGTAGTAAGGAATGGTTTTAATCTAGTGATGGCTGGAATGACGGATGTTCTTGCAAATGTGATAGATGATCCTTTTAAAGTATGTAAGGATAAGAGTTTATGTGTTTGAGAAAACAACCAAGTGTTTACAGTTCTTTGATCCAAGGGTACAGGAATCCGGAGGATCTATAACTAGTTCTTCTTTTGCCTTAATTAAACGTGTAATAAATCTGTTCACAGGAGCATCAATCCTCAATTGATCAGCAACAGAAGCAATGTAGCCATTGATGAAGTCAATCTCTGTTTTCTGTCCTTTTCGAATATCTGAATACATAGAACTAATATTTCCTGCTGTTTGCTTACAAACGAGCAAAGTCTTCTCATACATCTCAGCTTCAGCTAATTGAATCCCACTCGCTTTGGCAATACCAACTCCTTCGCTCACAATCTAGAGTCAATAAATCAGACAACTCCTACATCCTGCATGAGTGAAGTGAGTTCTTGACTACTTCGGAGTTCTCCGTTTTTCACACCATACAGAGACGTCAAGGGATTAATTGCTGAGTTGATAATCAGTTTTTCCCACAAGACTCGCTGGAAATCGTTTCCTGCTAGAGTTGCTTCTAGTCCTACCGATGAAAGTGTTTGGACCCACCAATCGGCTACTGCCTTTCCTGACTCTGTTGGAGCCGAAATCTTGATGTATCCGATACCTGTATGTTCAACAGTTCCAGCTTTATCAATCATAGCCGCCTGAGATGTGCTGCCCTGCAAAACACGATCCTTCCCCAGCACTCGTTGCAGAATCGATACATTTCCCATTCCATTTTGCAAAGTAAGGCACATCCCATTTTCAGAAAGAACATTTTGGATTAGTTGCGCACATTGTTCTGTGAAACAGGATTTGTCTAAGAGTAGTACCTATGAATTACTATTGACAGAGTAAAGTTACAGAATCAACCATTTGATAATTTGGACTATGCTTGTCAAAAATGGAATCATCCACCGCATTCACCCTTACAGTTGCCTCACTCCAGTCTCCAGGAATGTTACAACTCTTCTCAATATTCATCCATAGATTCTTCGTTTCTTCTGATCGAGGATGAATATGGAGACCCTCTTTCTGGATATTATTCCTGTGATCCTTCCAATTTGCCCTCAGAATAATCTGATCAATGAGTAAACCATGATATAACAACATCAAGTCTAGTTGCCGATTTCCGAGAAGCAGCTGACAGAAATCCACTAAATAGAGATCCCATAGCTCCTCCTGAGACAATGAGAACAGAACGTATCATCGATAATTGTGTTTGTTAATCCAACAGAAGATGGAAACAATAAACTAGCAAATTACAATTAATGATGGAAGCGTTTCGCTAACACAACAGTCGCCACAGCAGCAGCAAGAAGAGACGTTTTCCCTACATCTTATGCTTCTTCTCAAACCCTACACCAAAATCCAGTTGAAGGTTTCTCCTTCTTAGGTTCTTCTTCAGATGACTTCACAGGTTCTGTAGTGACCCCTGGTTCATTAGCAGTTGTAGTTAGGTTAGATTCTGTAACTTCAATAGTCTGAGAAGGTTCATTCGTAACTGGAACAGATTCATTCGATTCAATGGGCTGAGAAGATACATTATGCTCAGTATCAGTCAGTTCATTCGTTACAGTAATTGAAGACTCATCTTCATCATCAAAGAAGTCATCGAGTGGCTGCTGTAGCATCATCTCCATGACACTGGCATCAGCATGTTGGAAAGGAGAACAGTGTTCTGGAGTCGATTCTATTATCTCCGGCTGTCCGGTTTTCGCCTCCTCAATATTCAAGTCCTCCTTCTCTTCAATCTTTACGTCGTTCTCTTCAGTCTTCTCTTCGTTCTCTCCATTGTTCACCTCTTCGTTCTCTTCCTCCACTTCAGAATCTGCATACAACTCATCTTCCGTCTCAGTCTCCTTCGCCACCTCTTCAGTCTCAGCCTTCTTCGCCATCTTTTCCGTCTCTCCCGAATATCGCACGTATTTCTCTTCAAACGAATCCTCACTGTCAGTCTCTTCGGCGATCACTGATTTAACATCCCCCTTCCCATCAATTTCTTCATCCCATAATCCAGTAGTACGGCGTCTCTCTGCTAAGATATCTTGAAGCATCTCATTCACTTGATTACGCATCAGTTCATCCAATTGGCGAATCTCTTCTGCTGACATCTCCGCTGTAGGTATATTTGTTGGAATAGGTACTTCGCTCTCTTCTGAAGGTGCGGATTCTGGTTCTGCTGGTAATGATAGTATGGGTTCGCCTGATGCTGAATTGTGAATAATTCGTTTCTCCAAATATTCCCGACAGACTAACGATTAGAGAAAACAATCATCTAAACTAGAATGGAGGAATGAATCGGGAAGTTTGATTTCTTCTGGAGACTTCTTTTCAAGCAAGACCTTTACAAAGACCAAAATACTTGTGATGATTGACGCATTCTGAATCTGATAGTAGAAACAGATTCCTACATTATTGTTCTCAAAGAAAGTGTAGTTTAATTTTGCTGAACGAGGAACTCCATACTTCACAGTCGCATTAGCGAAAATTTGGATGTTGTCTCTCTTCCACAAATCAAGAGCTATCCATTACGATTCTAAAATAGACAAACTTGCATACTTATTGTAACGACCCAATTCGATTTCAGGGCACAGTATCGAAAACAACTCACATAAAATCTACCATTCACTAGCAACAATTTCAACTTACTACTCCGTCCTTCAATTCAGATACTAAATCACTCGAAACTTCTTTACCAACTACGGCAGAAATCCACTTTGAAATCTCTTCGTTGAATATCTACATATTACCCATACGTATTGTGCGTATACATCGCAGTCAGAATCGTGAGGTGCCAGAAAGGTCCAGATGGACATTCTCTTATCAGAACTTGCTGACATTTGAATTTGGTATTTATCAAACTCACTATTCAAGAAAGGAGTGGTTACGACAACCTATTATTCGCGACACTTTTCGTAGATATTTCGGCAATCCTATTCGTTTCTTGATTACGAGGTATAAGAGGCATTCCAAGTGGGGAATGGGTGAACAGCGATATGTTATTACTCTTTCTATCATTGCAGTAATATGGATGGGTCTCTTTCTTTTTTGTATTACAACCGTTGGAAAGTACTACATTCAGCATATTCTACTCAGTGATGCTATAAATTCTTCAACTTCAGGATCAATGGTTTCCGAACAAGTATCTTCTGGAATTTGGGATGGAAATATGAATGTAAACCGGTTTCAAGATTATTCTTCTCAGTATTCGATACCTACATCCAGTCAACCCCATTATTCCTTTTTCTATGACCCAGACACAACAGAAGATGAAGAAAGAGCCTTTGATTTCCGATCTGTAACATGGATGGAAGAGTATCAGAGTGTCAAGCAACTCATTCAACAGAGTAAGCCATTGTATTCCTATGGAGGAGTTTTGATAATTAGGGATCAAGACGGTTTTGTTAAGAATCTGTGGGAAAAGTGATAAAGAGGGAACAACTTGACTTATAGATCCAATGGTTACAGTAGAATCATTGCTAGCTCTAGCTATGCGATTGTTACCAATGTATGCATCAATACCAAAGATGAGTTCATTACCCTTCATCTAGATGATGAACGTGTTCTATCAGATCTGCTTGCAAAGTACGGTCGAAAGGATTTCTATTGTATCTTTGTTCTGTCAAATGCACTGTAGACAATACTGTCCGTGTACTCAGAACACCTCTTCAACAAAGTAAGTTAGTTTCAACACCGTTGCATTTGGCCATTCTTCATCCTCCTTCGCTTTCCAATAGGTATCAGTTTTTAGAGGGTTCATCTATTTTATCGTATATTGCGCTCCATTCAGAACTCTTTCCTTCTGTTGGAGCCTATATCCTACCTCACAAATAGATCCACAATCTACTCTTACTCGGAGGAAGTGAGAGCGATTTGTCGATGTTTAATCAGTTTATGCTGGATAGAATGCTCTCCTTTTTCCCTTCTTCAGAGCGACCTCAAGTGATTTCTCTTGATAGCTCACTCCTACCTTCCCAGTCAAATGTCTGTGATCGATGGATGGTATTTGTGTTCATGTTCTCTGTTGTAGGTATTAATTCGTGATTGGCAACCTGAGGCCGATGGCCGATTCTTCTCCACACCTTTGACTGCTGCAATGATGCGAGCTGCAGCATATGTATATGCCCATGCGTATCCCAACTATCAAGAGAGGAAATCTGTGATTTGCTCCTTCCCTTTACGCACACAACATCGAGTAATTCAGAATTACAATGAATTGAAAAGTGAATTAGTGTCCCGTATTGACCCTTTTGTAAGGACTTTGTGTTGTGATAATGTATAGGTTCATCTGCAATCCTTTCGCATTGAGGAATTAACAGTCGATGATCAAATACGGCTATTCATGTATTCTGATATTCTGTTAGCTGTATATGGATCCGAAATGGTGAATGCCCTTTTTATGCTTCCAAAGAGTGCTGTAATCGAGATCGATCCTCCATTTTGGGAAGATGATCAATATAAGCAGTATGTCACCTCACTTGGATTGAATCATTTTTTATTACCTACAACAGGACCACTATCTAAGGTGTGTCAAAAACGTCCTGACTCGTTTGAATGCTACACAAAAGGAACTCGAGATCAAAATCTAACGGTATCTACCCAAGATACCATGATCTTGTTGTGGAGGGCAAGAACAGTCGTTTTAGAACAGAAGTATTCCATGAAGTTGTCATTGTAACCTTTCTTGTTTGTTGCGCCAATTCGGCATTGCGCCATTTCTTAGTGAATCCAGTAAGCGTCAGGATTTGATTCCCTGAATAATCACTCATGAGTAGTCAAGAAGGGGAACAAACAACTACAGAAAGGGTAAGAGGCATTCCATCCCGTTTGGTAACCGTTGTTATTCCTCTTGTCACACTCTAGAGATACAGTATCAACTCTCTTCAATTTAGGTATTTGAGTTGCATTCTCGTTATGACTAGATCTGCTCGACGGAAACGAGAAGAAGTGTCAAAATTTATCTTTTCGTATCTTATGTTTGCACTAATTATTTGATAGTTCAGATCGAGGTGTTAATGATGCAATTGACACTACAACTGATCGATGTATGTGAAAATGATAGTTTTGATTGTAGACACTGTTGAACATGGACTAGTGGATTATATTGGTTTTGCTGGATATGATCCAAAACAACAGTCTTGGACATCGTTTCCGCTTCCATTCTCGATTTCTCTCAAGCAAACTCCATCCCTTCTTTCTTTTGTGTCATGTAAGGAGGATACTGAGAATATTCCCAATCGAATTGAATGGTTTTGTCTTCCTAGTAATTAAATTCCAGTTTCTTGACTGATAGATGGGATTCACCTCCAACGAGCAATTCCTCCTCTCATTTTCAAAAGTATTCCAAAAGATATTCTTGCTGGAATTGAATATCTTATTGCGTGTTTTCCGTGCAACTCTCTCTTTACATCAAAACCACCTTCCCAAGAACGATTACATATTGTCTTAAATACTCTCAATCAATGTAAACAAGAAGAAATATCCAATAGAAAAGTATATCTGAATTTGGCAGCAATGGATCAAGCCGATTTTCTTCCCGAAGAAGTTCTAGCAGCAGTTGCAACACTCTTGTCTCGTCAAGTATATTTCATATCGTTCTTTCACCTGTAGTCTCCTTTGATTCCGTTAAGTTCTCAACGTATCCTAAATCGTATTAGTGCTGAAGATATTCGAAATAATCACGTTCCATTAATCGTTCTCAACCTTATCAAGAAGACATTTCAAGACATGCCTGAATCTCAGCTCCTTCTCTATTTCTATTTGATTTCCTTCATTCTTGTATTCATTCAAAGCAATCGTGATGGTAGTATTGTGTTTGATGAATCTGATTCTTCTGATGATTCTTCTGTTTCTACTGTTCTCACAACCCAACCAGGAATAGAAAGTAATGAAGATGAACCTGAGTTGATTCGTCTTCCTGATCATCCTTGTATGTCAGTAGAGTCATTACATTCGTTAACTGAATACTACGATCGAATGGGATTCAAATATCGTTCCTTACTCATGTTACCAATTGATCTAATTCAGAATGGCGTTGAAGAAGCTGCTCAGTTCTTCTTTCCTCTCATTTGGAATAGTAAGTTGAATCAGACTACTTCCAATCAGAACGATCTGATGTATACTGTGTTTTTGGTACTGATAAGAAGAGAGATTCATAAATAGATCACAATTTTGGAATACACATATTTGTTTGATTATTTGTTGGATCGAGTGGGTTGTGATCAGGCGAAGAAGGAAGACTCATTAACTGGACATTATTTTGTGAGTGAACTAGAACCAACCACACACTATTCTCTTCTGTGTAATGGTTCGTCTGTATATTATTGCTGTTGGATGTCGTTCTTCATTCAAAAGACTGTCGAACAACATCCTAATTTCATTTGTTCTTGTTCTCATTTACCTACAACCAGTCATGATGCTAAAGAGATTGATATTCTTGTTCCTGCTTGTTTGTTCATGCTGTCAAAGACAGCGTCTCCCATTCATCTCTGTTCTCTTCTTTCTTCCATGATGCGAGTACTTGCACAGAATGAGAACAAAGTCACAGAACAATTGTTACAATTCTTGGTATGTGATTGTCTTCGACCTATTCCTGGAGTTCTTGGAGTTCAATTTCAGATTGGTGATGAATCAACAACCCTTTCTGTACCATATAACAATAATCAACTTCAAAATAGTAATTCTCTTGACCATTATTATCATCTTAGTATCCTGTTTGAAAACCCTTTTTGAACTAATGAATGTTGATAGTATTGTTAACATTCTTCTTTTGTTATTATTGGAAGAGAAAATACTTCTAGTCTCTAATAAGATCACACTCTTATCTGTATTCACTTTGAATGATTTTAACCTAGGTAATTTTGGAAGGGATTCTTCTTCTACTTCCTTATTCATGGCCTCATGCATTCATTCCTATCGTTCCTTATTATCTCTTACCAGTTTTAATTGATACTCCATCACCTTTTGTATTTGGGACATCATCAAGAACCTATTCGTATGTGAAGGAACTTATACCTGAAGATGTGGATACCATCTTCCTTCATGATGAATGTTCGATTCCAACTCCTCATATCCCAGCGGATGCCAGACGTTGGTTGTATAGTCTTCTTCTTTATTTTATCATTAGAATTAACTCATTAGAACAACTGGACGTAACACTCCCTGACTCTATCTTCTGTACTCGTTGCAAAGCAATTATCTCTTCTTTCTATTGGATGCTTCTTCCTTCGTTTTCTCATTATCTGTACACTCTACTAGGAAATGTTTGTCTTTTCAATACTCTGGGATACTTGGCAAATGAAGTGAGTGAAGAGTATCATTGCTTCTATGAGAGGTTACTTGGTACACAAGTTGGAATTGAGATTACTATGAATGATAGAGTTTTGCAATGTTTACTGATCATTTTTGGAGTTCCCAATATAGTGAATTTATTCGTTATATGATATCCTTGAATCTGTTTAGTAGTCGTTGATTAACAATACGATCATAACTATATACCAGTTATTAGAAGTGGAACTAAACGGATTCTCCAGTATCCAGCTTTATCGTTCTCATCTCACCAATTTCCTCCTCTCACTCCTTCTTGTATAGATTTTGAGAATCATTGAGAGATAGTACTTGGAGAGATTAAGCCATTTCTAAGTCTTTCATCTTCATTATCACGAACCAAATCTTCATTAACAATCTCATTAACTGAAATTCAGGATTCAGTAACTGAATCAGTATTACTGAAAGATGGAACTAATGATCTATTATCTCATTCACAAACTGTTGAATCCATAAATGATCTCAAAATCACAGAAGTATTTTCTCATCCTATTATGAATGCAATGAATCGATTATTGAGTCATTATCTCTTAGAGCGTCAAGCGGATTGTGTATCAGATCTTCATGGATTTGTGATAGAATCATTTATCGAACAGACATCTCGCCATGACTTCCTTCGGATTCTTTATCAACCATCATCATTTCTATCACCTTATCATCACATTTCGGCCAATACAGCTATTTCATTACAATTTCTATTCAAAGCATTCCTCTCGTAATAATTCATGCATCTTATCACTATCAGAGTCTGTGTAAGACAAAGAGATTATCTCAGTGCTCTGAAACTTCATAAGATTGCTTCTGTCTTTATTGTAAATGATTCTGACCATCGATTCCCTCTGTATGGATATCTTTGTTCGCATGAGATGTACACAAAGGTGGGGTTTTGGAAAGAGTTATTATTGGACTTTTGTTCTGGATATGAGCCTGCCTATTCATTGCAGTACTCATGTTTGAATAAGAATTATCTATCGAATCGAATGAATTCCTTATCAGAGAGTAGAATGATGGATGGAGATTGATTGGGTAGTATGGAGAGAACCAGATCGTCGTTTGAGGAATGAGTCTACAGATGATAATGAAAATCTTCGAGCGAGTCATACTACTCCAACTACAACAGAAACAATGAATGAATTAGATTTGTCATTTAATTCGATTTCTTCTGATATCATTTCCAGAGGTGTAATATATATAAGTGATTTGATGGTTGATTTGGGAGTTGCGGATGAGTTTGCAAATCAAATTCTATCAGCAGTTATTCGTTTGTTCAATCAGTAATCTGTTTCTTAAGAAACATGTAAAATGAAAGACATAATATTAAGAAGTGATGGTTTAATTAGTATGAACACACTTGCATTCATCACAACATTTGTTGTCCTTAGTGCACTTACAATCATTGCCACACTTGCATTCATCACAACACTTGCATCCTTCACAACAATGACACTCTTCACCACACTTGCATCCTTCACCACACTTGCATTCATCACAGCATTTGTTGTCCTTAGTGCACTTACAATCATTGCCACACTTGCATTCATCACAACAATGACACTCGTTGCCACACTTGCATCCTTCACAGCATTTGTTGTCCTTAGTACACTTACAATCATTGCCACACTTGCATTCATCACAACACTTGCATTCATCACAACACTTGCATTCATCACAACATTTGTTGTCCTTAGTGCACTTACAATCATTGCCACACTTGCATCCTTCACAACAATGACACTCGTTGCCACACTTGCATTCATCACAGCATTTGTTGTCCTTAGTACACTTACAATCATTGCCACACTTGCATCCTTCACAACAATGACACTCGTTGCCACACTTGCATTCTTCACAGCATTTGTTGTCCTTAGTACACTTACAATCATTGCCACACTTGCATTCATCACAACACTTGCATTCATCACAACACTTGCATTCATCACAACCATCACAACACTTGCATTCATCACAACACTTGCATTCATCACAACATTTGTTGTCCTTAGTACACTTACAAAACAATGACACTCTTCACCACACTTGCATCCTTCACCACACTTGCATTCATCACAACATTTGTTGTCCTTAGTGCACTTACAATCATTGCCACACTTGCATTCATCACAACAATGGCACTCTTCACCACACTTGCATCCTTCACAACAATGACACTCTTCACCACACTTGCATCCTTCGCCACACTTGCATTCTTCACAGCATTTGTTGCCCTTAGTACACTTACAATCATTGCCACACTTGCATTCTTCACAACAATGGCACTCTTCACCACACTTGCATTCTTCACAACATTTGTTGTCCTTAGTGCACTTACAGTCATTGCCACACTTGCATCCTTCACCACACCTGCATCCTTCACAACACTTGTTGTCCTTTCCACACTCGCATTGCTTACAACACTTGCAGGATCCTTCACAGTTGCAGTTCATATTGTTTTCAGCTTCCATTGTACTTCACTTTAAATCAAATTAAATTAAATATGACTGTCAACCACTTAAATGGTAGTCTATGGAAGCACCTGCGCCATTTGATTGGTTAACTATACTTCCACGGTTATTTTAAGTGTATTTAAATGTGTTTAACTTGATTCATCATGATTATCTAGATTTAGTGATAAAAAGTACAGTACTACGATTACATACAGTCAGTTTCACAAGTATTGAGTGATGGAACACAATTGATCATCATCAAGCCATCGAGTTCTCATTCCCTGATATCTTCTTTCTTAGAATGGTTACAACACTTCTGGGATATTATCGACACTATCCCCTTCCATACCATTCTATCTCTACTAGTACCCTCATTATCATCTGCTTCTGATGTGCAACATATCAATAGATTAAGGATACATAGTAGTATCTGATTGTAGCACAGTGCAGAAAAATGCAGAATCAGTGGTACAACGACAATCATAATCAGAACGCACAACCTAGAGCTATGCAGGCTGTTTTGAGAAGAGGAATCGGTTCTTACTGTACGTGTGAGTGGGATATACAATCTAATTTGTGTAGTGAGTAGATCCGGAGTATCACGAGT
>NW_014569449.1:0-34991 GCF_000743755.1 Blastocystis sp. subtype 4 | reverse complement strand
GAAGCGATGTTGTTAGAGCTGGCGAATCAGGAGAATGAGTTGGGGATTTAGATGTGGTGTGTTTGTTGTTAATGAATAAGATGAATAGAAACAAACACATCAAAGAGACGATTCACTACAATTCTTCATGAAGTCTTCATAAAATTTATCAAACTCATTCGTTGCAATGCTCTGTCGTGCATTGGACATAAATTGTATGAAATGATGAATATTGTGTTGAGTTCTTAACATTATTCTTCTTTCATTCACTTACAATAAGATCACTCCCAACAATTCATGACAATTGAATAAATGATGCAAATAACCCTTTGTAAAGTGCTTACAAGCGTAGCAATCACAGTTTTCCATCAGTGGAGACTTGTCATTCTCATAGATCGTATCCATCAGATTCAACTTTGATTTCTCTATAATTAACACTCTTATTCATTTGATACGATTAATATACACAGAACCTCCATTCCAGTAACTACATGTCACTATCTCTTCACTCACTTACCAAGAGAGATATGCTTTTTCTGCAAGATCTATAGGATACGAGCAAACAGTTAGATCGATTCCCTGACGCATGGATTCCAATACTTCGAATGGAGTATTGGGACCCGTGACAAAACGAACCAAGTTTTCTGGAATTGAAGAGATAACATACTGTAGAAGAGAACTGCGCTGCTGGCTATTCTCACCAAGAT
Organism: Blastocystis sp. subtype 4; assembly: GCF_000743755.1. Taxonomy (NCBI): domain Eukaryota; class Bigyra; order Opalinata; family Blastocystidae; genus Blastocystis; species Blastocystis sp. subtype 4. The sequence continues at coordinate 34,305 of NW_014569449.1, read as the reverse complement.
ACAAACCAGCTATGTTGATACCAAGAATCGAATTCGCATTCTGCTTCACGATCTCTAGTTGTTCGTCTAAAAGCTGGGTATTGTCAGTGACTTGAATATTGGCAATGATTCCTCCTTGACTCTCATCTGCCTTTTGAACGTGTCTTTGAAGCCAGTCCTTGTTTCGAAACACACTCTGCTTTCCACGTCTCTTTCCAACACTTAGTTGGACCTCATCATTGAAGGAGACGAAGGAATCACATCTAAGATAATTCATCATATCCAAATAGTCATCAATAGTAACGTCACGGTTTCCCTCAGTTGTACTCACTCCGACTGTCTCATCAGTCGCTCTAGGAGTCTATATTAGGAAACGATAATAGGTTATACAGGGAAAGATTCCACATTCCGTAGTTGGATATGGACATAATACTCCTTCAGAGCTGTAAAGTCCTTAATACCTTTTCCTGAATCCTTGATGATCTTTGAAAAGTGGTTTCTATTGATTAGAATTAAAGTAAGATGCCAACAAGTCACCAATGGCAATCGAAAATAGAGGCTTTTCTGGAAGCTTTTGAAGCATATCTTGGATATCAAGTCACAGTTCTCAAGGCATACCAAGTGTCAGATAGGGTTGAAAGCAAGTTCTTGTTTGAAGCAGAATCGAAGGTGTTTGGACCGAGTTGAATGACAAACATCGGGCCTTTCCACAACTAGAAACGATTGTAGCTTTTGGTGGAATCGGCATAAGAGGATTGTACCAACAAACAAACAAACAAACCTCATTGTTTCATAACCTTCATTGTCGGCAAAAGTGTAGTGGATAACTCGATAGACACTTCCAACTGAGATTCTTTTGAAGGATCTTTTATCGCAGTTTCAAGTTGCTTTGAAGCTAGAATATTCATCAACGTTGCCTAGTTCTCAGGCTCCTCACTATCTTACTCTTTGATATCTTCTGCAGTTCTCACTATTGAAAGTGGAGCATACCACAGAAGCATCTTTCCTTAGTGATTCAATCAGTTCTTGACAGCGTTTCATGTACATTACACTTCCAGTTATGAGCTTTTCGGCGGAGTACTCCTCGTTATTGAAGATAAGGATAAAATCATCATACTGCGGTCTTGGCATTAGACCAGATTGAATCACAGTATTGATCCGCTGCGAAAAGAGGATATCCATGGATCCAAACGTTGGATTTCCTTGTTTCAGTAACTTTACCTTCATACAAGCCATGATCATCTAATTATCACATCCTCCCAAAAAACAAACAAATAGAAGACCTCGACCATAATACAAGAAAAAGTCCCAGTAACCCGTGATTAGAGGTGTGACAGCTAATTGGCGAGTTTTTGGTGCTTTCTTCGATTTACCCTTTGTTTTCGTCTTGTCAGAAACAGGCACTATTCTTCACACAATTCTTTTTCTTACAAGTAATATATTTGGTTTCCCATTCCTTGCACTGTTGAATCATGTTATCCAAGAACCACAATGTCATTGCCAACTCTGTTTTCGAGACAATTCCAAGTAGAATCTCATAATGAACACTCAATACTCCCAAATAAAATGCAACTAAATAGGGGAAGTACGTTAGCTTGTGTATTTCATCTTGACTGAAATCATCACCATTATCCTTTTTCTTTGTCTTCGTAATTTCAAGTAACTAGATGAAATTCATTTCATAAGGCTTACAGTAGAAGATAAATCAATCCATGATTTGATGAGAAATGAGATTTTGCGATGAATTCCACATGAGGTGAAAAGAAGGCTCTGAATCAGAGAAGTTACATTCTAGTTGTCATATTCATATCGATTTCATGCAGAAGATAATGCGTCGAGTAATGGTCCGAAAGCTTTGGATCGAAGAACAGTAAGATCGATGTGTTCACTTCGACTCAAGAGATCGAGTTGATCCTTCTGGACTGGATAAGTAGCAATGAAACAGAGATAAAGAAATGAGCGAAAATATGGAATCAACGAATATAGGGATAATACTGGCAATTCTCGGATAAGGAGCAGTAAGTCACAACGAGATGTGAGCAATTTCGAGTAGTCTGTTATCAGTACAACTTCCTCCTTCAAATCATCAAGAATCTGGAAATCATCACAAGAATCAAACTCAACTTTATGGAGTGGAACGAGTGGAGGATTACGAGATGGAGCATTTGTAGGAGAGAATTTCGTGTAACGTTCGTCAATAAAGTCACAACTTGTAATGGAGACATCCTTCTCATAATGGGTCCTCTATAGATGACTGAATACTTGAATATTAACAAGATTAGTCAAAGTAGTGGAGAATTGCATTAGCTGAGCTTGAACATGCGAGAGCGACTCCTTGGTTCCTGAGATAATATTGTCAAATAAGACGGTGAGTCGACGGACAAACAGGAAATGAAGTTTTAATTGTTCAATGGAAGTATTCTTTGTTGCAAGAAAGGAATCAACTGGATCAAATTGTATTGTTTCTGATTCTTCCGTAATCCCAAACGAGAGATCCATCTCATCCGCCTACATCGCAAAGATCCATCATTTCTACTTCATGAACTCCTGAGCAGTACATTGATCTTTTGATAATAAAAATCAACTTGACATATGACTGAAGAATGGAATATAACACACAAAGCCGCTTATCTTCCTCTGTAGGACATGCTGGATTGATTTCGGATATTTTCTGTCTGAGATAATTCCTTACTTCGTCGTGCATGTAAAGAACCTGGAGAAAGCAATGGTTGAAACACTCTCCTTTTGACCAAGCGTAAAAGAAAGAAAACAATGCTTCTGCAACTCGTAGGAGATCAGAATCCGATAAATAGCAATTAATAAGATCTACTCATGATTACTCTATAGATACTCCAAACTGTGTGATACTTGATAGGTTACCGATTTAATACTCATAGCATCGATACCAGTATCAATTTTCGGATCCGTAATATCAATAGAACGCATCGACGCCTCATAGTTGAAATCAGGAGCAGCGATGAAAATTCCTTCTTCCAATTCGCTTGCAGCTTCCTTCACCAACGCTGTAATATCAACCCAATCCTGTTCTTGCTCCATTCCAAGAATAATATGTTCAAACAAACATTCATCCATTATGCTTGTCTCCAAGCAATCAAAGCCACCGCTCTTTCACTCCACATCTCTTTGGGAAGAGTCTCAGTAAATCGCATCTCTACCACACATAAAAGATCTGAACGCGTATCATTCAAGTACATCGGTACGCTCATCTCACTATCTGTATGCTCTAGACAAGACCACTCAAATACAACTTCATCTAATGGGAAGCGAATCTCTTCTGATGGCTGCAGTACGTTATTGCTCCATTCAGCACCTTCCAACATCAATCCATGAATCAGGAAACAGTTCTGCTTCTCTGCCAACAAGGCTTCTCTTCCTTCATACTGTTCCGTTGTCAACGGACGAAGTGTTAAACGCACCTTATCTAATGGCCATGTATTCTGCTGTGCTACTAATTGACGCATAGCTGTCACACACGCTTCAGGCTGCATAAGTCCTCCTAGCCAGATTCCTTCAACTCGAATCTGTTGTAATGAGAGAGTTGATAGTGAAGCAAAGTGTTGACAACGAGTAATGAAATCCTGGACCCACAAAGAACAAACTACACATCAATCCAATATTCCCAACCCTACTTTGTGAAGGAGGAGTGACATAGTAACCTGACCAGACCTCTGGAATCTGATCTTCACTCAGTTCTCGCATCAATCGACGAATCTGATGAGTACTCTTCATATTGCCTGTACACACACCCAGAACACCTTTCAAATCATCAACCACACGACGTTGAAGTTGACAAAGGAGTTGGATTTCTCGATTCAGATATCGATTCAGAGGATTCTTCAACTGTTCCTCAGTAAGGGAGAACGGATGGATGTCCACAAGCAACATCTGCAACCAGTTCTCTGCTGAAGTAGCCAGAGTTGTCATCCAATAGGGTGCGGTTGTAACTTCAGAAGGAACTGCATCGACATGAAGCTCCTTCTCCACATCCACACTGTCTTGAAGCAGGAGGAGACTACGTAAGATATAGCTCCCTTGAGTTGATAACAATCGACCTTCAGCTGTAGCAGGTAATCCTAACCAGAGTGGTGAATTATAGACAGGAAGAGAGTTTACCCATGTCTCAAAATCCTGCTTCGTGGTACCTTCAGGAGCATAGAGTAATACTTCACGTACTCCGTCAGCATTCACATTCTCAACCAACGGGAATCGACCATCGAACACATTACGCACGAAGAAACGACGAACAAGTGATTGAAGAAGCTTGTCATCAAATGGACTATCAATACGACCTCCGTACAGAGACTGACCAAGTAAAGATTGAATCGCTTCCCAATTCAAAGCTGCTGGATCCATATGAGAGAGTCCTCGACTAGCTGTAGCAATCCAACGATCCAGTACCATCAATGAACACTTCAGATCCGTCTCACTGAACTCATATCCCTTCGTCCAACCAACAGGCACATATCGAAGACGTTCCTCCACCACAGCATGAAGCCAGAGGAGAAGGAAGTAGACACGACAACGTTCTACTGGTTTTGCATTCATTACCTCTTCAGGTACACTATTCAGAGAGTGCTTTAACGAAGCACGAATACCCGTAGGTGTCTCAAAGACAAGGGTGTAACACAATCGTAAGAGGGAAGGTGGAAGTTTGGGATTAATCTCACTGGTCATTAGTAGTCTGAATGAAGCATGAGGACGTAGCGAAAAGAGCATCTTCTCCAGAGTAGAAAGCCATTCAGGACAAAGATGAACATTGCGAAGAAGCACAGCAGATCCTCGAGCAGCTGCAGCCATAATAAGGCGTTCTGCTTCCACAAAGGATTCAGTGTTACCCATAGCAACTGTTTCTAATGGAGACTGTAATTCCACGTATAACTGCTCAACTCGTTTGCTAGCATCATAACCTGGCATGCTACACAACAGAACAGGTTGATCACATCGAACTTCATCCAATAGAAGTTCCTTCATATTATAGACTTCACCTGCAAAGAAGTCTGGATCACAGAGTGTCGTGACAACCATTTCGGATGCTGAGACAAGCAATTCAGGACGCAACTCCTTAACTAAGAGTAACCATCGCCACAAGGAACGTCGCTGAGACCAGCCAACCTCACCAATATCGTTGACAACAGAGAGTAATTGTTCAAGAGGAGCTGTCAAGAAGTCGTTACACCAGAATGCCGCATTCTGAAGAAGATGCTTCTTGAGAGCTGTTGTGTGTTCTAGAGACAAATGCATTTCTACTTGAGCTTCTTGCTCCTCACTTAATGCATCTCCAAACACAGCTGTTACAAACTTCTCAGCAGAAGGGTCAATTCTCACAAGTGTACCTCGGAGTAAGAGCTGGAATTCAGCTGGATCAGGCTCATTTGGAGTTCCACGCACATACAATTGGCACATTCGCAGAGCAAGAATTCGAGAATCAAGATGAGTCAAACCACGACTCACTCGAGAATATACCATTCGGTACAGAGCCATAAGAAGAGCTGTCATTCGTTGACGAGGAGTAAGAAGGGCATCAAGAACAATTTTCAGTACGTCATATAAGATATCCAAAAAGAATTGTAAATTGTAACGATATAAGAAGGATACACGATGTAATGAATCCATAACAAAATACAGTTGAGCACATGCTTCACTAAGAGGTTGATAGATTCGAGATGATTCTTCGATTGACAAAACCACTTCATCACTCTGTTTAATTTCTTCACTAATAGTTCGGGCTTCTCTCTTTAATTGTTCTAGATTGTTCATCACAGAATCATCATCCAAAATATTCCCTTGAAGACTGTTCAATGACACTAGCAGTTGTTCCTCCAGATCCCGAAGTCTCGCCTGGAACTCACCTTGAAGTTGAAGCAAATCATTTCGCTTCTGATACAGAGCAGGTGCTTCCTTTTCAAGAATGATACTCAGACACTGATCCTGTAATGATGAGGGAGTCATTGTGAAGTTCACAAATGTCACACGAGAACAGAGATCTGGTGAGAATTGATGGACTGAATCACGAGTACTCAAGAACAATTTGAAAGCAGGCGAAAAGTCTACTTCCTGATCTCCAATACGAATCAACGTTCTTCCTCCTTCTTTATGGAATTCCTTATTTAGGAGTGGATTCAGTACTGGATCTGCATTCTCCACATCTTGTACTAAGAGAATACTGCCAAAACGCAAAGCACTCTCAAGTTGCTTCATGAACGATTTGTCAAGGAATGACGTTTTAATTACACGATTTGATGAATACATTGTTGTCAGATAATGAAGTCCTTGACCACTTGGATCGACAAGCAATGGATACCTATTAAATCGATTCAGTATGATTGCATTTTGAGTACATAGTTCGTCAGAAGGCAATCCATTACTTTGCCAAATTAACCGATCTTTTGAGGTTGACAAATACGATATAACATCAAAATGATTATTGAATGGAATCTCAAGCTCTGCTAACAAATGCTTCCATTCAGAAACAAGAAGAATACGATGATGTTGATCAAAGAAACCTCCATATGTTACAAATGAAGCTCCGAAAATACAGTCACCAATCATAGATGCTAACTGCTTACTGAACTCTTCTAATGATTCTTTCCATCGACTTTGCTCTGATTCCAGGGATTCAAGAAGATTCCAACTTCGAACACTCTTCTGAGTAACAACCTGAATATCTTCAGATATACGCTGACACTTCTGAGTCAATAAGCCATATTCAGACGAGTATCCCTCAATTTCTTCATTCAACCGATTGACAGCTGCCACACACTCTTCATGCTGAGCTCTTAACTCTTCGCTCTTCTTCGTTAAGAAGGCCATTTCATCATTCAAAGGCTTTACACGTTGAATAATCGAAGCATAAGCCAGTTGAGACTTCACCCACATATACAGTGGACCACATGCTCGAGAACTTCGATACGCTGCTTCATAAGTAAAATCCCTTGTACTCATAATAGTACTCACTTCCTCAGCAATCTTATGTGTAATTTGCGAGGTATTGAAGTTCACAATACTACTGATGAAATCTTCTTTGCGAATCGCCTTAATGCTGTCTTTCCATGTGCTACACTCTTCGCCCAGCAAGCAACAAACAGCCTGAATTGTTAGCTGAACATTAATGGGAGGCTTCACCATTGCACGCATTTCATTCAATTGGGCCTTGTTGATTTGCTTGACACTATTCTTAGCTTCACGCAGTAATGGTTCCACTTCACCAATTGCCTTATTCACACGACCTCGCTTCTCAGCTATCTCACTGTATTTCGTCTTCAATTCCTCGGCCAACTGAAGAGAAATCTCTTGACTCTTCGTTGCCTGCTCTTTCTTCTCCACAATCTGTTTCAACTTCTCCTGTGCTGCCACATTAGCCCTATCTAACTCCACCTTCTTCTGGGCAATCTGTTCTCGTAGAATACGGACTTGTTCTTCGGTCTCATGCAACTTCTCCAAGCCAACATGCAAATGATGTCGCTGATCCTCCAATTCTTCTCGTTTCTGTTGGAATAATGTCACATACTGATTGATAAAGTCGATATAATCACGAGGTGAACAGTAACATCGATTCTCTCCTGTCTTCTCTGCATCAAACTGCGTTACTCCCTGATGAATGAAGAGAATGGCTGCTGTAACACTATCACGCATACCAACATGTTGACTTGCTGGTAATTCCTTCAAACCCCATGCCTGTGCAATCAGAGACTGGGCCTGAGGAGACAATGAACAAGGCACATCCAAATCCAGAGACCGTGTGAAAAATTGGGAGACTTGAAGCAGAGCATCTCGACCCCAACTACCGAACCAATCCACTACACATCGATTGAACAAAGCAGGAGATGTAGCTGCACGATCTCGGAATTCGCCATTGGCAGGATTCATTGTGAAGACAACGTGAAGATTACGCTGGACACGAATCGTAAACCATTTAAACAATTCTTCACTTGAATCCAATACTACTCCTTCTTGTAAGGCAACCTCTCGACAAGCAGTGATGAGAGACAACATCTCATCACCCTCATACAAACCAGGAACCTCTCCATTCGCTAATAATGCATTCATTCGCTCCAAGAATCCAGTTGATAAGATATTTGATTCATCAAAAATAAAACATACAGGCTGACCATTCACACCAGCCATGCGCATCACCTGACGGAGATCCTCATCGAAGTTATCCAACGAGTAGCGACGACTCACTTTGATCTGGAATACTTGCATCTCATTCATCCAAGCTACAAACCGAGTCAATACTGTCTTGCCAGCTCCACTCTCTCCCACCAATAAGAGATGACCAAGATATTGGCGAAGAACTCGATCAATCCGCAGAACATGCTCCAATACATCATCAAAGAGGACAAGAGGGACATTCAGTTCTTCTTCATTGAATACACGAAGACGGGACTCCAAATACTTACGCAGGGAATCACGATCCACAGACTGATAACAACCATCCACCCAACGTGAGAAGAGAATTGGTCGTTGCAAGACTGTGAGATCTGATATGGAGAACGTGGATGTGAACACACGATCCAGAGTCTGTTGGCACCAGGTCTTCTCCTCATTTGTTACTAATCGATCGCAGAACAAGCGCAATCCTTCATGAGCCACCAAACGGATGAAATCGTTAGGATGAACATCCTTGAAGTCAGTAAAGGCTGAATGCAGTGCTCGCATCCATCGTGACAGCTCACGAGGTGAATAGACATACTGAGGCTGTTGTTCAAGGAGGAAGTGCTGTTTATTCTCTTCATAGAAACCAACCATAGCTTGTGTGAGAGGACCACTCATACCCGCAACAGAAGGCTTACTCTGGAGTAAGGCACGATTGAAGGTAGAATAGATTTGTAAGAGAGATTGCTTCTCTGGATAATCGACAAAGAGAACAGGAGCATGAGAGAGGAAACGAGTGGAGAGAGGAATACGCCCTGGGTCAGTAGGAGGATTACAAGCAGCCACAAATTGGATATTCTGAACTTCAACCCACACACGTTCCCGTGGACTCCAGAAACCTCGTTGTTCAACAATCTGACGTAAGAAACTTATCACATGCTGGGTTCCATACTGATCTTCCTCAGGAAGATTCACCTCATCACAGAACACAATCAACCACTTATCAGGATTGGCAGGATGGAGAACCAGACCATTTGGAGTCTTTTGATAACATCCATATTGATCGAAAATCTTGAGAACTAATGATGGCTGCGTACTACTACTGAAGTTCACAGACACCACATCGAAGCCAGGCATCGTCTTCAGAGAGTCTGAAAGCGTCATTGTCTTTCCAGAACCAGGTGGACCACATAGAATGACAGGTCGACGTGTATTGAGATAGGCTCTCATGATATGCTGATTGCGAATAGTATCCACCGTAGGAATCACTACTGAAGTATCCAAAACAGTCTTCATATCTATCTCGACCTTGGGTACACATTTCTGCCATTCATACCACTGACCATCTCGAATATCCACATAAAAGTTTGTAAGAGGAGCATTCTGAGCGGGCAGGCCAATCATCGAGGAAGCACGAATCATATCACACAATTCCAGCATATCTTTTCCCAATAACGACCCACCGAAACCCCACAAAGCAGCTTCTAACATCGAGTTAATCACGAAGGAACTGAAGTGATCTCCAGTCATCGGAGCCTCGAGATGTTCCATGTTGTAATCCAATACATCCAGAACCATTTGCTGTAACAGACTTGAGAAGCTTCCAATCAACTGAGGAACTGTTGTCTCCATGATATGATCATGTGAAAGAGACCAAACCACACATTGTTCCAACAGACCATGCTCTTCAGCAAATGGAGCCACAAGATCAGCAATAGCATTCTGCAACTCCAGAAGATGTGTTGTATTGATTTCATGAGAGATTGGCTCTGTGCGCAACTGCATGAGAGTATGAGCAAACATATCTGCAGGAGTAACCGTATCTTGACTGAACCATACAGTACCACAACGACTGACAGAAGCAGGTGTGGCATATCGAAGGTTCTCAACCTCAAATAGAATACGAACATTTGTAGGCAACAAAAGACGGTCACCTGTTGGTAGTGTCAACAATTTGTTGTCATCCAATACTGAGTTCAGATTCTCTGCCCATTCTGGATCTACATCCCCATCAAACACAATCCAATGTCTTCGAGAACTCTCACCACGGACATCATTATAAATCTGACGAATAATGCGAGTGAAAATTCCATCTGTCCACTCAGTAGTCGTATTGTCAAGAGAACCAAAGAGCTGTTCCTTCGTAATAGCTTTCGGATCAATTGTGTAAATACTTCCTTGCTGGCCATCCAATCGCTCCATAGCTTCCAACAGACAACGAAGAATTGATGACTTGCCACTGCCTGAAGGACCTACTAACATCACACCATGACGAATCTCTTGAACTTGATACAACTGAAGAGCTTTTTCAATGAAGCTGTCTGTAGGACGTAGATTATGAGCTTGGCATACTTCCTTTAGCATTGCTCGAAGCTGTAATGCTTCAATCTGCTTCACAGAAGCACCTGTGAAGACACTACTAAGTAGAGACTGGAGTAGAGGAAGATCCTCGGCAACCAACTTAGGAACCACAGTATCACATACACTTCGTAACAACACATCACGTTCGAATTCCGCCTCTTGGGAAGTAGAAAGAGATAACAACTCATTCTGTTGGTTCTTTTCATATTCACTGCGTTTTAAGTTTCCAGCACTCACTACAACACTCTTCAAGGCACGCAATCCAAAGTCATAGTGCGCCTGCGCCGACAACTGATCGTGACAGAGCGAGAATAGAAGAACAATTTTGCCAGCAAGTTCTTCTGAAGAGCAGAATCCTTGAGAGAACAGCATCACTTGAGCAATTGTCTCCCAATCCGGTTGGATCATAGCAATACTTCGGAATAGTTGCTTCAAGTTATCAGGAAGATTGCTACGACCCGCATAACCAAGATTCATGGTCACGAAGATACCAACATTGGGATGAAGAGCTACAGGCTGATCTAGCAGACGGATTTCTTTCTTCTGGTCACGTAGACCGGTCTGAATGGTCCAAATTTGTTGAGAAACAGCTGACAGAATGCGCTCTTCCAGTCGATTGAACTCATCAAAACATCCCCAGGCACCAACTTGGCACAAACCACGGAAGATACGACCCATTGCTTGGAAATCAAATGCTTCATCACAATTGAAGACAAGGCAGAAACGACCGAGAAGCGACGCCAACATCTTCACCGACTCTGTCTTGCCTGTTCCCGCAGGACCAAATGGATTTCCTCCCAGACCCATAGTTAAGGCTTGTGTAAGAGTTAAGAAACATCGATCTGTGAGAGGAGTCTGTACGAGTCGCTCACAAACACCCAAATACTCGTAGCCATAATAAAACGAAGCATCAGCAATACAAATTGTAAGCTTCTTGAGCAATTCTGGTTCTTCATCATTGTAATATGCACGCAGTCTTCCTTGCCACTTAAAGTCTGATGGATTGTGAACATCATTCTGGAGAAGAGTCTCAGTGGTTCCTTTCTCATACACATATTCAGTGATCAACTGTTCATACTTCTTACGCACATCAGTTGGAAGTGGATGAGCTACCAACCCTGCTAGAATCTGAAGCACCTCATCCAGGCTCTTGATCACATCGGCAAGCAATTGGGAACAATGAGATGACTGAAGACTCGTCTCCACACGCTTACACCAAACCACTTGGGTTGAAAGAATGATAATCTGAGAAGGATATGACTTTATCCATTCCACAAATTCAGGAGACTGGATATTAAGAGAGAGATTGGCTGTAACAGCCTGTTGGAGCAGTAATGCCAGAGTCTCCTGCATAACGGTTTCCACACACGAGAGCCATGATACCACAGAAGAATCCTCCGTGATTTCCACAGGTTTCACCAATGGAACCACTTCACCTTCTTTGCTTACCATTGCAGTCAATCGACATCCATGATCACTGATTGGTTCTGATTCCAAGGCATTGATTCCAGCAAACATCTTATTGAGATGACGCTGGACCTTCACAGGATCTTTGCTGTTTCCAAGAATCTCAAGCAAGTCTTCATCTCCAACGAAATAGAAACGAGAGAAGAGTTGACGTTGCTTCTCCAGGAATTCACCGAGAGCCTTCTGGATCTTGTTTAGCTGCTGGGAGAGTCTTTCGAGGGTACGCTGAATGTTTGGCAGATTATACACGTCAAGGACTCGAGGCTGAGCTGCAACTCTTCTCATCAGACCAATGAAATCTGTATCAATTGTCTTGAACCGATTGTAATCTTGTGGTAACTGTTGGATGATGTCAGCACCTCCTAAGAAAATACCTTCCAAATACACCCATCGTCGTTGGACATCAATCCACGTATCAAACAGTACACGCATGTGAGTGATCTTTGTTTCCCATGACAAAGCCTCCTCAGCGAAAACCTTGAAATAAGGCGATTGCTTCATCGAAGTGAGAGCAGAGATGTGTTCATCCAGCTTCCCAAAGAGAGTTTCCCAGCCACGAATAAGCTTACAGCGCTGTTGATATGTGACAAGTTCCAGCTGATAACTGCCCCAGAACTCGCGGAGCTGTTTTAGGAACTCTTCAAGAGCCAATTCTCCTTGCGACACATTCAATACTTCACGAATCTTCACCTCTTGTGTCTTAAACGCAGGAGTCCAGAAATCCTTGATACGAAGGAACTCGAATGGTGTTGTCACTCCCAAAATCGAAAGTAGAGTAACCCAATGACGTTCCTTCAGAGTTGAGTCCTTGAGCTCCTGTAACAGACGGAAATCCTTTCGGTGGGACCGCAGTGTTGCCTGGAGTTGCGTGAAACATCCGTATTGCCTCACACGGGAGTTAACGCTTTCAAGATCCTTCTCAATGACACCCAACTCCTGATTCATCTTCTTTGGATCAACTGCAGACCACAAGGTTTCACCCACGACATCCATCCGCTTCCAGAACTCGTCTACTGCTGTCCAAGCCTCTTTCAGTCCCAAAAGCTCCGTCTGCAGCAACTCGAGTGGATTCTGGAGACGGACATCCAATCCCAGAGCATCACGTCCCTTGTTCACCTTCTCCCACTTGCCTACCAGTGACTCCATCTTGCTCTGGAATTCATCAAGCAGACTCAATGCATCCTTTACGGACAGGCTGCCGTCAAGAGGCTTTTTCTGCTCCCACAGATGCGTGAGATCTGCAATTGAATGGGAGATCTTCGCATCTTCGGCCAGAATGTTCTTCTTCAACTGCTCTTGAGAGGCCTTGATACTATCTTGACGACGCGAGAGGATCTGCTTCACACTCTCCCAATCATTCTCAATCTGATCCACAAACACCCATCCAGCAGGATAGACGTATTCCTGTTTCGTTAATAGATCTTGGGATGCAATCAGAGAATCACGCTGTTGTTTCCAGAGAGGCAGACTATGAGCGACATCACGAGAGACCAGTATCAAGTTAATCGCCTCATGAGTTGAAGTGTTCACAGAGAATTTCTCAAGAAGATCTCGTGCTTCATGAAGTTGTTGAATGAAAGCAGTGGATTGTTCTTGAACAAGAGAGGCAAAAGCACCAAGGAGTTCCTTATGAAGAGCATCATAACGAGAGAGCAGCGAAGATTGCATCTCCTCAAGACTCACACGCACACAACCAATTAATCGATCCGTACTCTCATTCTCGAGATCAGCCTTAGAATTCATAAGCGATACTAAGAGAGTCTGCCACAACTGAACATTGTTCCCAAGCTTCTCCGTAATATCATGTGTATTCAAACGCCATATGGCTTGGTTGCTAGTCCAAGCATTCACACACTTGCGGAGACTTCCAGTGAGTTGCTCGATAACACTGAATCCTTCCATCAACAACTCTCGTTGAACTTGAGCAGTAAGTGTTGAATATGTTCGATCCTCTGTAGAGTTAGTGATCGATACAAATAAGTCACTGAGATGCTTGGGACGAGAAAGAGTTGTAACAGTACTGATCACAAAGAGAAGGGAATCGATCCATTTCTTCTTGGTATCTGCAGTAGGTGGAGACAATACAAGTGAATGATTAATCACTTTCATATGATGTTCACATGTAACACTCATCACACCATCATAAACACTTATCTCAGAAACAGATTCTCGCTCTTCTGCAATCAAATCCTCTTCACGGATAGCATCACAAGTCTCCTCTCGTTGACGTCGCTTGAAAGCAATGAGCCAAGTCTTCAATGCTCCATTCATACGTTCTGCTAAGATGGATTCAATCTCTTCATCCACAGAACTGATAAAAAAGTCCATATTACTGCACTTCAAGTTTGTCAATTCATCCAGCACTCCCTGCAACTGTGTCATAATCTGAACAAACGTAACATTATCATAAGGACAACGCTGAAGATCCAGCTTATAGGAATTCAACAAATCAACTTGCTTAGCTATCTCATGAACACGATCTTGCATTGTAAACACAGCATTGGTAAACGAAGAGGTGAAATCCTTCAGTTTTTGACTTTGCCACGTCATATGATCTCGAATTGCTTGTCCAATCAAATTCCGTACAGCTTGATGAGATTCAGTAGCCAACTCCAAGACCTGTTTATCTGTTTGCTGAACCAATCGTAAATAAGATCTTAATGAACTCCGAATACTCACAGCCCTTGAATAATATGTCTTCACAATATCACTGGCAACACGAATTGTCACTGGAGGACGGAACCCCAACCAATTCAATGTACGAACATTCTTGAAGAGACTCATATACTCCTCATCATAGTTTAGACTTAATGTATAGCCTGTAGCTGGATTATTCGTGATTGTGAAGATTGGTAACGAGAAGGGCTCTCGAGCAATTGTGTTCTTGATACTTTCAATCCAACGGTCTACTTGAGAGGAGGCATCCAATCGACTCTTCAGTAAATCACTCAATTGACGCAAACGTCGTCCTTCTTGGTTCTTTTCCCAATCAGGTCCCAGTAGGATCTCCACTCGTTCAAGATGCTTATCCACTTGATGCTCGATTTGACGAGACCAGATAACAGCACCTGCAACCTTGGGAATATCATACAATTGGGCAAGACGAGCAGCTTCACTATCAGGATAGGAGACACCAAGAAGCATATCATTCAATTGTTCCAGATCCTTGCGGACTTGATCCAATAAACCTGACTGATACTGCTGAATGGAAGCTAATTATCATTCGAAAGAAAGAAACAAACCTTGAATATGAGGTCGAAAGAACAGCTTGGTGAATCGACGGAAGATAGTAAACATTTGTTCAGTTGAAGATACTCCACTCAATTGTGTTCGAATAGTCTCAACAATGGACTGATCAACCTGGTCCACAACACGATTATACTCTTTGGTCAAATAGACCCATTCAGATGCAGCAGACTCACTCAAATCACTAATAACTACACGACGAAATGGCTCATAGGCACTTTGCACTAGATTAACCAGAGCCTTGTCTTCGACAGTCTTACACATCTGCTGAAGAATTACCAGAAAGCGTTCATGATTGCTTCGGAAGGCCTGAATCATTTCTAATCGTTCTTTTAGAGGAATAAGCAAGTCAATAAATCGGATCGAAATGGAGTTGACAGGCTTGTTTCCTGTTTTTGGTCCCATCTTACTATTAGAACGAAGAAAACTCCAGAATGGAATTGTCTGGTTATCCCACTGTTTCAACACACTCAAACACCCTCCAATTAATGTGGAGAAAACGTCATAATCCTCCTGCATTGCGTGGGATGCGTTGAGTATGGTAATACACTGCTTAAGGACATCCTTGTTGATGCTATTCACGAGATCTACAGTACGAGAAACAGGATATCCCTTCACATTCTTTACTCGCTTCAACTGAGTGAAAATCTTCTCAATCACAATCTCCATTTGAGAGAAATCATTACATGCCAAAAGACTGTTCATTGGAAGACCACTCAACCACTCCTCATTACTCACAGCCTCTTCCAATCGACTACGTAGACCAGTTGTGGCTTCAAATGTTCCTGCAGACACCACAAGGTTATTGTCTTTCAAGATAGAGAAGAGAAGCTGAACTTCATACGACTCCAGCTCATGGCTGATAGTTTCAAGAGAAGAACGTAGTACAGACCAGTAGTTGATCTCTTGAATCGTAGTTCCTTGATTCAACTCTCGTGTGTGACTGATAAGTTTGTGTATTTCATGGGCCCATTGCCCTTTGATCGATAGAAAGCCATTTAAGAGATCGGAAGAGGGTTTCTCTCCCCATCCTAGTTCTGTGGATGTCAATAAACGTCCAGCAGCTCGACATCGGTCTGCTGCCTCTGTCAGAAGAGGTGTATATACTAAGTGAACCTCAGGAATGTCAAGGTTCTGCTCATAGTGGACAAGAGCCATATCCAAATCAGCAACTCGCTTCAAAATTGATGATTCTGAGTTATCGTTTCGGTTATGAAGAGATCCAAGTAATGGATTTAATGTGGATTTCAAGTAAGAACGCATAATGATCACAGGATCGACCGACTGATTGTCATATTCTTGTGAATCTGCCTTTTCTCTAGATAGTCAATTCTAAAAATGACATATACTCGGTGTAATCGATAAGATCGTCATGGGTTAAGTTAACTACACATATTTGAGACCCCAAACGTTGATCAACCGATAGACAGCCTTTAGATTTATTGATAAACAAAGCACACTGAATAATTGGTCGAACCAAGTCAGAAGCAGGAAGAATCTGCAACAATGCGCAATTATCTATGCGGAATCATTTATAACAGTCATGTTCTACTTTGAGCATCAATAACAACCTGAATAGCGATAGCATGGACTTCTCCGTTAGCAAAGGCTAGGAGCAATTCAATAGTAGTTCCATCCTGAATAAAATCGTGAATCAGAGAGATATCGAGGGTTTCAAAAGATGCTAGACACGTTCCTAGGAATTACACTTATACGGTGAAAGTACTTTCAAAGTAGTTGGTAAGAGTCGATAAATGTTGATTCCAACTCATAATTCGACTCTTAAGAAAACTATTGAACAAACAAAACCCTCATAAACTGTCATAAGACACCCTGAAATCGACGTACGCAAATGGGCCGTCATGGTGAGGATCGACACCATCACAGCAGAAGTCGTGACTCAAGAGATAGACATGATTCTCGTCATGGTGATTCTCGGTCTTCAGATTACTCAAGGCATTTGCCATGGTGGACCATAATAAGTAGAAGTGATTATCGAGAACGAAGTCGTGATTTCTCCGTTCCAGCGACAAATATTGTTGAAACTACGGATTCCAAGTGGAATGATAACAGATCATCAGTAGATCGAGATCGAATAGGAAAGGTACAACCAAAGAATCCAACGAACGTTCTCTATCTACGAAATCTCAACTACGAAGTTACAGAGGCGATGGTATATAATTGTTTCTGTTTTAAGTGTAGATTTGGGAAGCATTAAGGGAAGATCGCATTAAGACGGTTCGGATGGTATTTGATAAAGTAGACATTGTGTAGGTCCTTAACTGTAGGAGAAGGGAAGAAATCGCGGATATGCCTTCTGTTCGTTTCCTTCGATTGTGGATGCATCCAATGTGATTACGAAATATCGTTTTCCTATGCGTTATTCTGGTGATCAATAGCATCGAGTTCTGGATTCGGCACTGGGCCAGCTTTAGTTCTGTTTGGTCAGTCATGTACCATTGAATATGCATCTAAAGAGCAAAGACAGGATCGAAAAAATGATTGGGTGTGTGAACGAGTATTTTCAGACATCCATTGTCATATAGTGTTTTGGAATTAATTCATATCGACATTCGGAATGTAAAGGATGCAAAAATACTCGAAATGAACAATCACTCGATATAGATCGCGCCTTATTTGAATTCTCCAAAACCCCCACTGTTTTTGTACTTATTAAGTGTCTGTGCTTGTCAGCAACAGAGACAGATGTGAGTACGTTAACCTCCAATCAGATCTAGATTATGATGTCGTTTAATAACTGTGCTCCAACCAAATCAGCCTATATTTTTCATGATAGTTATAGTAAACTCTCCCGTGGATATGGTGTCGTTGAATTTGAGACTATCGAAGGAGCTATGCAAATTGTGAACATGCATGGGTATATCAGTGTTCATGGTTATCAGGTTACCATTGGATATGCAAATCCATATTGTATTCGGTACTCATATTATCATAGTCTTATTTTAGAGAGGTTCAACATTCAATGATCCATCCACAACCCACCATGTCATCAGTACCTCAGCCTGTTTCCTATTACATGCCTACCTACTCATTCCCTTCGTATCTCCCTTATCAAACGATTTTACTTCCTTCATATCAAGAGTCTCAAGCCATTCAGCAAACGCTTCTTGATAAAACCAGTCAAGCTCGCCTCCCTTTACAGAAAGAAGTATTGACTCCAGTTAACGAGAAGCTTCCTGATGGACGGCCATTTCCTCGAGCATTTCAACAAGAGAGGTATGATTTCTTAACAAATATGAGATAGTTATTCATTGGACCCTGCTTCAGGATATTGGTATGAAGCTAATTCACAGTTTTACTTCTGTTCCATTCAGCAGATGGTAGGACTCTACAGAGTGTGTCACTTGTAGTACCTTGATTCGATTACTGGTACTTACTACACACGAAAAGATGATCAGTTAATACCATTCATCCCCTTTCCTCCTTCCAAACCTTATCATATTCCACCAAAGCATTCACCTGAACCTGTGAAGGAGGAAAAAGTGCCTCTGATCTCTACCCCAACGAATTTCCAGTTTACGCCTACAACAGTCCAATCAACACCAACTCCAGCCAAACTGGAAATCAAATTCACGACTCCATTGGACAAACTTCTACCTCCTCAACCTGAAGAACCTCAAACGGAACGATCATCTGTTCAAGTGGAAGGTGAACAATTGCGTCCTGGACAAGCTATTACGATGGAAGTGAAGACAAAGGTACTACAGAAGCGAATGGAAAAGAAGGAAGAAGTGTTTATTCCTTCATTAGCTCAAATTGAACGGATCTCTGGTCATACTAGAAACGGTGCACCTGCCTGTTTCGTATCATTGTGAATCGAGTATAAGGATAGATTTGTGGTCGACAATTCCGTGATGAAGCACAATTCAAAAGGCATGTTTCTGAGTCTCGACTCCATAGGGTGAACTATAGATTGGATATTGATCATAGAGACAACTCCATGAATGGGAAAAGTATCATAAGGATCCATCGGTGGATGTAGAAATGATTGAATCCTATAATCATTAGTACAAGGATAGAGCAGAAGAACGAAGGAGAAAGGTTGGTAGTACAGCCATTAGTAATCCGAACAAGCCTGCAATTCAACCAGTTTCATACACTTCAGTTCTTGCAACCACTGAGAGTACTGTTCCAGGATTTATAGAACCACCTTCTGTTATTCCTTCAGCAGCACCTGGTCCTTCTGTTGGTCAGATGCTATTAGCCAAAGACGGTTGGTTAAAAAAGCATCAAGACGAGGATTCGTCTGTTCCATTGCCAGGTACTGTGGGCCATCGAAGAGGAGGATTGGGTTTTGATTCTAGGGAAACACAGCGTTCTGAGATTATGAAGAAGACTTTGGATAGACTAAACAAGTTGTAATCTGTTTTAAAGAAACAAATGAAATGCTATTCTCATTATTACGAATTAAGGAATTCTCTAGTCGTTTTCGTTTGGTTGAACGATGTTTCTGAACCAATATGATACCAATGAGAAATACAATGAGAGCAATTACAATAATCACAGAAAAGACGATCACACTTACTAAAGACTAAAACTCATTTCATTTCAAGTACCTAAGGACCATAATCCGATGACATCCCATTCCCATACACATTTCTTATCCTTTGTGAATCTATTGGGAACGATAGGAACTTTTCCCTCTATGTTTTAGTGACTGAGATTCAATTCGTACCCATCTCAATTGTTTCAGTGGATGTTCTGCCGATTTGTTCCTTTACATAATAGAAAGGATCCGTAGTCATATTACAATGATGCTTCCTAAACAGTTATTGTTCTCTACAAGTCTCACGTCACATCAGCATACTTCTTTTGAAAGATGGGATCACATTTATCAGCATAGAGTTTCGCTTCAGTTTTGTTATCGATTTTGAACCAAACTGATTCGCATGTATTTTTACATCTATATCCTGTCTCAACTTTACTGCAATTAGAGAGAACATAACTATGTGTAAATATCAGTTAACAGTATTACTGATAATAATAAGAATACATACTGCAATTCCTACCATAAGGCCTCTCCACGATGATTTCATCTCTGCTATGAGGAATTCCCTTCTTATTAACATAGATTTGATAATAGAAGTCATCTATGTAATTATCCAACGAATTGAACCAAACGGCTTTTATCAATGGCTACTCCAAATCGATAACACTTATCAGTATAACTGTATTTAGAAACTGCTAAACAGAAACAGCAAGCAATAACAAAAAGAAGAGATTTCATAGTTAAATAGTAATGATTCTTATTTGAATATGATGACGCAGGAACATTAGTCTATTAGAATTCTATGTTAACAATGATTAGAACACAAACAAATCATCTTTGTTTCAATTCAAATAATATGAATAACATGTATATTTTACTCAAAGAAACAAATGAAATATGAGACTCCTGTTTATGAAGCAAACAATTCTCTAATCGTTTTCGTTTTGTTGAACGATGTTTCTGAACCAAGATGATACCAATGATGAATACAATCAGTAAGATTACAATAATCACAGAAACGATAATGACAGTTACTAGGTATCAATTCACGTTTCATATCAATTACCTAAGGACCACAATCCAATAACATCCCATTCCCATACACATTTCTTATCCTTTACATATCCCTCAGGTGCAATAGGAACCTTTCCATCTACTGTTCAGTAACTGGACTCAATTCGTACCCATCTCAATTGTACTTGTAGTTGTTGTGCCAATTTGCTGTCTGATAATATAGAAGGGATCCATTGTCATATTACAATTATGTTTCCTATAATTAACTATTTTCAATAAACCCCACGTTATGTCACCATACTTCTTTTGAAAGATGGGATCACACTTCTCTACAAAAGTTTTCGCTTCGGTTTTGTTCTCGATTTTGAACCATACTGATTCGCATGTACTCTTGCATGTATATCCTGCATCAACTTTACTGCAATCAGAGAGAACATAACTAGAGATCATGTAGAATAGTTATTATTACTGATAGTAGTACGAACATGACATAATACGAGAGCTTCCCAGGCTTTGAAAGACGATATAGTCTCTACTATGAGGTATTCCATGCATATTAAAATAGAATTGATAGTATGGTCTGACTGTCAAGTTACATAAAGAAAAAAGAACGTACAGAAACTCTCTTCAGGTCCTTTGAATCGATAACATTTATCGGTATAACTGTACTCCGAAACTGCTAAACAGAAACAGCAGAGAAGAATTACAAAATAACTTGCCTTCATCATACGAATAAACGATTTGTAACCATACCTTATCATGACACAGACGATTAGTTCTAATAGAATTCATCAGTCATTAAGACCGCGGGAATCTGTTATTGTATTGTATCTCTGTGATTGCAAGAATAGTGCGTTCTCTCGCCACATATGGAGATCTTTGTTAGAACCATTCTGTTAATCCAAGTTAGAATAACGAAAGGAGATCATTTCTGTATAGAGCCGAATCCCCTTTATATTTGGCCATAGAGTGTTGCATGAGTCCACAACTCAAGAAATTTGAATTGGGTCAAGAATCTACATGAGTGTCTTTGTCAGACATATATATGGTATCATAATGCTGGATTCAGATCTGATAGCACTCACAAATCTGAACGTCACTTGCTCAAAGAAACAAATTACACATTAGGTTCATTTCCATGAATCAAAGAGTTCTCTAGGCGTTTTCGTTTTGTTGAACGATGTTTCTGAACCAAGACAATGGCAATGATGAATACAATCAGTAAGATTACAATAATCACAGAGATGACGATCACAGTTACTAGATATCAATTCATGTTTCATATCAATTACCTAAAGACCACAATCCAATAACATCCCATTCCCATACACATTTCTTATCTTCTGTGTATCCCTCAGGAGCAAGAGCCACTTTCCCTTCTGTCGATAAATTAAATTAATTCATTTCTTACTCATCTCAATGATTTCAGTAGTTGTTTTGCCAATCTGTTGAATAATAAAACCAAAAGGATCCATGGAACCGGTACAATTATGTTTCCTATTTTTTACTCTCTTCAGTAAATCCCACGTTATGTCACCATACTTCACTTGAAAGATTGGATCACAATACTTAACATAATAATCGGCTTCGGTTTTGTTATCGATTTTGAACCAAACAGAATCACATGTACTTAGACACTGATATCCTGCGTCCACTGCATTGCAGTCAGAAAGAACATAACTAGAACTTAACTCCATTCATATATTTCACTGATAGTAGTACGAAAACATACTGTAATTATACAAATATGACCTCTCAACATTGATCTTATCTCTGCTATGAGGAATTCCTTTCCTGTTTACATAAACTTGATAATAGGTATCCTCTATATAGTGATAAACTGATTGAAAGCAAACTCCTGTAATCGACTGCCTTTCCAAATCGATAACATTTATCAGTGTAACTGTATTTTGAAGCAGCTAAATAGAAACAGAAAATAATAACAAGAAAACACTTCATTTCAAAAATAAATATGATCTTGTTTCCGAAGTCAGGCGCTCTTTCCTTCATTGTTCTATAATAATCATGAAATGTTAGGCAGCTTAACTACTAAACATATGGAGTTTCATCATTTGATCGGATGACTCATCTTATAGTATTCTCCCATTATATGGATTTTTTAGTCTCAATGTAGCCCTCTAACATTGCAACAAACGGAAATGTGAGTATAGACACAAGGAAGCAAGGGCAAACTCGAGTAACAAAGCAAAATTGTAAAATGTGAAACTAGACTCAAAATAACAATTAACTGACCTAGTTATTATTTGTATCGTGAATAACAGATGTAATATCACCGACTAAACGAACAGTCAATCGTATATACGGTTATTAAATGACATTGTTATGAGCTAACTTGCTATAATATATTTTCATCACTACAATCGGAAAATAAACGAATAGATTTCAATAATCAAAAGGAGAGATTAGATCATGCTTTTGGAATACAGAAATAGACTTGTTTTCCGTATTCCTTGTCTTCATGTTTTCTCCTTAGTTTTAGATCATTTGTGCAACCTGATTTCCCTAGAATGAAGTACACAAATTGGGTCGAGTTTAAGATTGCTGCTATGACATTATTCCTTCATAATCCTGAGATCGTTGATGGTTCCTTGTATGGATTAGTATTTAGTTCCGTTACAATGTAAAGTATGCTGAGCACAAAAAGGATGTTACTGTGAGTTGTACTGATAATGATATAGTAATCGAGATGTTTTGATATGATTTATAGCACATTGAGTTTCATACATCGCAACATAATGATCTACGAAAAATTGACCAGTTAGTTCAGTGGGTCATTGCAAAAACTGCTTCTGATTTGAGTTATGAAGAATGTAACAGTACATGAAGATTATTATGCCCTAGTAACAAAAGTAGTACGTAGTGAAATTGAAGATGAGAAGCAGAAGCGTAGTAATGCCAATTAACAATTGTTTGTAACAAATCATGAGAAATCACTGTAAACAAATACATATAATTATTCCTCCTCCATCTTTGAGTTCTCTTCAGGCTTCTCCTCCTCTTCCATCTTACCACTATCCTTTTCTCCAGACTTCTCTTTCTCTTCTGGTTTCTTTCCTTCATCTTCTTCCTTCTTCTCTTCACTCTTCTTCTCCTCTGGTTTCTTCTCTTCTTCCTTTGGCTTTGGCTTTGGCTTGCTCATTACCTTGTTGTATAGATTATCCACATTACGGATACGATCAGAACAATCCGAACACTTCAAAACAGGATCCTCTGTTAGGGCCAGTTCTGCTTGTGCACTGAGCATCTTTTCTAACCATGCCTTGCTCTCAGCAATCAAATCACGTATAGGTTTCCGTTCTTCAGGAGTGATGTGATCATACTTCTCATTCGGAGTATCTAACAGACGAGTCAACGACTCCAAACGCTGCGACAACTGTGTAACAGCTTCTGGACGATTCTGACTCTCGGTATAACGGTTCACCACAGGATCTCCAACCGTCTTCAACTCCTGTAAACGAGCCACAAAGGTATCACGAGAGGCGTTGTAGCCTTCGTCATCATACAACCAGCTCTCGGCAGCATCAAGTTTCGTCAGGAAGGATTGTCGTATCTCTTCAGCAATGTAAGCTTTGTACATGCTGTTCACACGATCACGCATATTGTATACATATCCCTCCAGATCATTCTTTGCCTCATTCCGAAGACGAATATCAGCATCTTTCTGAAGCATCTGCTTCTCTGTTTGTTCAGCTGCACGAATCTGGTCCACACTCAGACCTGTGAAAACACTTTGTGACTGAAGACTGTCTGTCGAATACTTTACCTCAGGCTTCTTAGGAGCCTCTTCTTTCTTAGCCTCTTCCTTGGGTGTCTCCTTCTTAGTTTCATCTCCCTTCTCCTCCTCTTTTGGAGCCTCTTTAGGAGATTCTTTAGGAGCCTCTTCCTTCTTCTCTTCTCCCTCCACTTCCATTGACTCCTCCTTCTTTTCAGGTTCAGGAGGCAGTGCAATCTTCACAGAAGCATTATATAAATAACACAAGCCATGAGCATCAAAGCAGAAATTCACAAATACCACTGGATCCTCCGCCGTTTTCATTTTCTCCGTTGCCTTCACCACAGTCTCAGCAATGAGAGGACGGGAACCAGGCATCATAATATCTAAACTCTCGGGACTATACTCCAAACGAAGTTTAATATCCTCCTTTGTGTGATACGTGATACGACGATAAGATGGGAATGTATCACCCTTCTTATATAACTCCAGATCCTGTGTCTGACCATTTACTTCTGAGTGGCAACGAATCCAATATGGAACCACATCCACAATCTCATAAGCCTTCACACGAATACGGGGAGAAAGAATAGCACACTGCATAGCACAACCACGAGCTACAGTCTCATCCATATTCAACGTTGTCGACAATCCATCAAGATTCCGTCCAAGAGCCTGAGCTAAAGCAGACTTCATCTGAGGTACACGCATACCTCCTCCAATAATCTCACAGATAAAGTTATCATTCACGGTTAATCCAGCCTCCTTCAGAGCTCGCAAAGCGACTTCCTGAAGTCGATCAGGAAGTTTCTTCTCGCTACACATATCTTGGAAATCATGCAATGTTAACTCAGATTGATAATCCCGATCATCATGCAGACACTCAATATAAATAGGAGTTTTGTTCACACCAGCAGGTGAAAGAGTTTTCTTTACCTTCTCAGCAGCTACCATCAACTTTGCCATTGAACGAGGAGAAGAACGAGGATCACTCTTGTACTTGGCAATAAAACCCTTTGCAATGAAATCGGCAATAGCCTCATCGCAGCAGCGAGAACCCAAATGACGATCATAGGCACAAGATAGAATCTGAACCTTGCCTGTCGTAAAAGCAGCTACAGTTGCATGTGTGGCTGTGTAACCCATGTCCACAAAAAGAACGTGAACAGGCTTATCACTGAACTCACCCTTCAGATTACGGAATATACCATAGTCCAGAGCACTAGCTACATTCTCGTTAATCAGACGAAGACACTTCACTCCTGCAATCTGTGAAGCATGATACATGGCACGTCGTTGCGTGTCATTCCAGAAAGGAGGGACCTATACAATTACTACTGCTCATGAAAGTTTACCGAAATTACAACCTCAGCTTTTCCAGAAGTTTTACTTCCCTTCTGAGCAAGAACAGCACAATGATTCAACAGAATGGCAGTAATCTGCTCGGGAGTAAAGGTACGCTGCTGTCCGTCATAGTACACTTCAATACCAATATGGTCATCTTCCAAAGGAACCAACTTGAAAGGAAGTTTCTTCATCTCTTCTTGAACCTCGGGATCGTGGAAATTCTTACCGAGGAGACTCTTCATCATGTATGGAGTATTCTTAGCATTCGAGCGGAGCTATCCCTCAAACATAATCAAATCAACTTACCAGAGGTTCAGCATGCTCACCAATGAAACGCTCTTGATCTTGGAAAGAAACAATGGAACTACGATATCAAATGGATTGAAAACAATTACGGTGTTCGTCTCTTTGAATTGTCGTTCAAAATAATATCAATACCACCACGTCCAGGAGCGGCTCCCATTCCTCCTGCCTGTCCGATAACACAAGCGTCACTTCCGAAGTCAATACCCAGAACAGACATTTTAACAGTTTTGTACGCCTTAAAGATAAGAAATTATGCAAATAAAAGTGGGACAACTTTGGAACATTCTCGAAATCCCCCTATTTCGCACTCTATTAATCTGTTAACAGCACCTCTCTATGAAACATCCCTCAAAGGAGTTTCGCACATACTATGATTCCAAACAGAGAATTGTGCTTAAAGAAACAGAATACTATTTTACAGATTACGAGGACTTCATGGAAACAAGAAACTCAAGGACATAGTCTAGAGCATCAGCAGTCATGACATCACTTGAGATAGTATAGTTCAAATCATCATTCTACGAATTCAAGTGTTTTAAACTGGTCCAAACAAGAATTAGGCATTCTGGACACACAGTCTGCAGAATGTTAAAAACACAGTCTTTAACTTCGGCGGAAGAATTAGTAATCTCTCGTAGTAGCTGGTCAATTCGACTTTCTGTTTTCCTAGAAATCACAGCTCTTGTTCAATCAGTACACAGTGGCCAATTTGAAAGCAAAATCTACCCATTAGGCATTACAGTGATTCAGCTACCAAACAAATTACGTTCTTTTACCAATGCCTCAAATTCCTCCATAAACTTCTTTCCTGTATCATAAAGTGGTGTAGCTTCCTATAGTGACACAAAAATCTCACTAAGTACTAGATTATATGTCATACAGTTCCGATATACGAGTCTCATATCAATAATATATTCTGCTGGTGTTTTATAGTACTCTTTCTTCAGTTTCCTCTACTCTGAAGTACAAACAACAGGAATACATCAATTGTACCCAAATCCATTGGTTGTTTGATCACTGTTGGATAATCGAGGAGACCCAGCTCTTTCCAATTTACTGGAGAACGGAAATCGACTAGAATAGAAGATCTCAAAACAACCCCATACCATAGTCAGGATTCTCTAGAAACAACTGGTGAATCTCTTTACATAGAGAAAACTTGTCTTCCATTCGTATTTGTTGAGATAAAGTGATTGTTGAAAACAAACCCAAATTAGGTTGTAGAATATCAAGCAATTCTGGATGGCAGAATATTAATCTATTTGTTGATGACAGAAATCCAAGGGAATTTGTTCAAAACCACAAATCGCTTGTATTGAGTAGATACACATCCTATCATGCCTCCAAAGAAGAGAGAGATGTCAAAGAACGAAATGAAAAAGGTCGAGAAGTTCGTGGAAGATAAGACCTTTGGCTTGAAGAACAAGAATAAAAGTAGTCTTCATAACATTGTGATACTATCATAGGTAAGAAAGTCCAGGAATATGTGCAGAACGTAAAGAAGGTGTACACAGGAAAGGTTCGTTTCTGTATTATCTCTCACGATTAGGATGCAAAGTCCGAAGAACTGAGACGTCGAGAGGTGAGAGTTTAGGCAAGTTGATGATTTGTAGGCCAAAAAGATGCGTGATGCCAAGAAAGAGCAAGAGAAGGAGCTTAGCGATCTGTTCAAAGCTGTTATTACGGCCCCTAAGGTACTGGTTTGCGACCTCCGTAACTCCTAGCTTGCTTTCGGTGAAGATCCTAAATCAGTTCTCTGTCCTTTCTTCAAAGCAGGACGTTGTGATAAGGGTGACAGATGTAAATACAGTCATGATCTGAATCTCAACACGCGAAAATCAGCAAAGAAGGATATTCATACGGATCATCGCGATGAAAAGGCACAAGAAACGAATGCCGATTGGGATCGAGACAAATTGGAAGAAGTGTTGCGTCAGAAGGAAGGAAAACGTCCTCAGACGACAACCAAAATTGTCTGCAAATACTTCTTGGATGCTATTGAGAAGGAGTGTTATGGCTGGTTCTGGCAATGTCCGAATGGTCCTGAGTACAAGAAAGTGTCCTCTCTCATCACTAGTTGCAAATATCGTCATGCTCTTCCTGAGGGATATGTGTACAAGAGTCGTGCTGAACGTGAGGCAGAAGCGGCAATGCGTGAAGCAGATCGAGCTCAAGATAAGAACATGATGCGATTGGAGAACATTGAATATCTGGTATCACTGAGAAGGAGATATGAATAGTAGAGATCACAGTTGCCTCATACCAATCTGACTCCTGTTACTCCCGAGACTTTTGCTAAGTGGAAACAAGAACGGATGGAGCGTAAGAAGGTACAGAGATACGAAAAGAACTAATTCATAGAAAGAGAAGGAAGAAATTGAGAAGGCGAGCGAGAAAAAGAAGGTTAGTTCCAAGGAAGCTCGTCTTCTCAGTGGTCGTGCCTTGTTCATTTTCAATCCAAATCTGTTCGTTGATGATGAAGGAGCTGCTGAGAACAAGGAGTATGAAGTTGTGGATCCCAGTAAGTGTAGCTGGATGGAATCACAAGTAGTGGAGGAAGAGGAGAATGCAAAGGAAGGAAAAGAAGAAGTTGTCAATATTGCAGAGGCTGCTGAAGCCGCTGCTGCTGCAGCTGAAGCTGCTGGAGAAGGTGAAGCAGAAGAGGAGGAAGTGAAGATTTCATTGACAGTGTTTGCAGATGAAGATTTGGAGGATTTGCCTTCGGATGATGAGGATGAAGGAGAAACACAGAAGGAGAAAGAACCTCCTTCGCAATTAACTACTCAACCATCATAGTCAAATGATACTAGTGTTTGTTATGAGATGTATGAGTAGTGAAGATTAAATTGTGAAAGAAATACGTAGGAATACAGAAGGTGGATGGAATTCTTGGATTTGTTCCGTTGGCAGTGATGACAGAGATAACCATGAAGTGAGCGCCTTGATGGCAGCACCTAATGACGGTTATACTTGATCTCTGAGCCTGGTTATGGATCATTCTTTGCTTATCTAACGTTGTTACATTCAGCATGAAATAACGATGGAATAGATTATAGGTAGTTTTCTGCTATACATTCTTCATCTACTTTGGTTTTGTGTTTAGAAATGAATAGTTCATATGTGGATATCCAAATGACCATGAGCCGGATACAAGAACTTGAAGCCACGGTACAAAGAGGTTGGATGACTTAATTCGCAGCTTGATGTGCTCCATGAACAGAAGAATAAAAGCTTAATTGCTTTACGGAGGCTAAGGAACCAACAAGAGAAGGGGGTCTATTTCTGCGGAGGATCTTTTTTTCAAAAGATGGACAGAAAGTCTGTGCTAAAATCGATCGAAGAGTGTTGGAAATGATGGTAAGTCTTACATGTAGTAATGGAGAAGATTGACCACAATATCACTGTTAACCGTGAAGAATATGACTCACTGGTGAAGAAATTGCAAATAACGGGAATCTATGGAATGTACATTGTTGCTTCCAAACAAGTCAATAGACCTGACAATTGTTCCGTCGATTCCTCTTTGTATCCACAAGACACTGATAACTCTTGATATACTTCATATGTTCTTCGATACGACCACAAGGGAAATGATAGCACTCTCCACAGTTCTGAATCCGCTGAGTGTATTCCTTAGGAAAGATCAATTTGAACTCCTTCTGTTCAGTACTCGTCCAAATATCGTAGTAAATCTGGTTGTGCTCACGCCACACCTGGAAACGAGGATCATTATCTATCTGAAAGAAATGATCACGCATTTGATCATTTGATAAAACCTATCAATGAACCTTCTCAAGGATTCCAACCATGGTGTTATGCGAAGACGACATTGCTGCATACATCCAATACCAATCATCATTATTCCCCTTCACTACTTTATACGCAAGTCCTTTTTCCAACCACGACTAGTTGTCATTCATCTTCTACAACCCACCTCAGGAAGAGTCGTATAATCCTTTCCAAAATGGTGTTCATGAAGAACAATTAGAATTTTGTATCCTTGGGAGATCAAATAGGTAGCCAGCATATCAATTTGGTTGTAGTCAAAACTACCTCCTTCAAAATTCTGTTTGTAATGAGCAATATTGGCTCCATCTAGCAGAATATCATAAGGTCCTTTCTTTTTCAAAAACTCCTTAAACTCGAGAAAATTCTTCAATCGATCTGGACCACTCTCCTTTGATCCTATAGATTGCAATTTCATCGATTTTCTACTTGATTCAATAAGTCTCTCCACTTTCTGGGCAATGTCCCGTTTGTCAGTAACGGATAAGGTTAGCTTACTCATTGTACTACCGCAGACACTACAAACTCCAGAGCTAAGAATCTGACATTCACGTAACACCCAACGAGGATTCCTAGACATTACTGTGAATATGAACAATGACAAAAATGAAAATCGTTGCAATACCTCAATGGATTCCTCTGTTTGCAACACTTCCACCTCTTTCAGCATTTCATTCAATGAACGAATGAACTGATCTGGATTGGAACCATTGATACATGCATTTAATATGTAGCAGTAGACACTCTCATCAAATTCAATCCCATGGCTACGCATATGATCACACAACTCTGTTAGTAATGTTAAATCTCCTCTCTTTGAAACACTCTTCAGTAGTGGCAGATAATCACGACAACTACTCGTTACAATTCCACCCAAGTGTTACCGGATCTGCAAACCCTTTTCAAGAATCAAATTCACATACTTCAGTGCTTCTTTCTCCTCGCATATGCCAGCAAAGAACTGAATAATGCCTATACGTCGATTCATCCCAAAATTCGTACACACATATGCATTCTCAGGAATTTCAATGTTCCGACTAGAAAGTAAAGAGAGCCATTTATCCAAATATAAAACATCCTCCTTCTTTGATAGCGAGCGGAACAAAGGAGCAAGAACATCTGGCTTGATCCCATCAACCGCCTTTAAATACTCTGAGAATGCATTATCTGTTTCTACTGCATCTCTTCTCTTCATGGCTTCCACAACCTTTCCATAGGCCATATTTGCTTTCCTTCGCTGCAGTTTCTACCCCATTACAGCTCTTCAAATAATATAATTACTTGTTGTTTCCGCTGCTCCATTGATTCCTGGACTCTATCAAGTTCGTCAGCTGAGCGCTTCACTTGTTTTGACCTATCCGTAGTTTCTTCCATGAACCAAACACTAAGAAGAAATGGCAGTTTTGTTTTTGTTGGAGTATGGCAACCACTGTTATTCCTCTCGGTAAACAAAAATACCTTAGAATCATTATAATATAGAACTTGTGGATAAAAGCATCGGCTCACGCATTACAATCGTTACAAAGGGTGATATCGAATTTTCTGGTATTTTGAGGGGATTTGATGACTATTTAACTATGGTTCTTGAAGATGTAACCGAATTGTTCATTTCTTCTTGTCTTTGTTTATTGTGTAGAAGATATACTGCTGATGGTATGAAGAGTACAAAGATTAGTCAAGCTCTTGTCAATGGCAAGAACGTGTGTATGGTAGATAGTGTTTGAAATATTTCACAGTAGCTCATCCCTGGTGGAATTTAATCATTTCCTTAGTACAAAGTCCTGTTATGATATGTGACATGGAATCAGTTTTCTTTGATGTTTCTTTCGTTAGAAATCAATCACTCGTACACTTTTTATATCCTATATAATTATTAATTTGTCTAATGCCATATTATCAGTACACTTCAGATTATTGTAGATTCTGCCGTGATTAACTGTGTAAAGCAAAAAAGCATTCGTTCATGTCTATCTACGATATTGAAGAGACTATTGCACTGGATTTGGGAACAAGCAATTCTTGTTGCTACTACTCTAAGGAAGGACACATTCACATTTTGCAATCTGAGAATGGAGAATATACTATACCTTCTGTTTTGAGATTTATGGATGATGGGATTCTAATCGGAAGACTTGCAAAGCAGCATATTGGAAAACCGGATACAGCCTTCGAACTCAAACGAATATTGGGAAGAAAGTATGATGATCCTGTTGTTCAAGAGTGTATCAAGTCATGGTCCTTCACTATTGAGGCAAACGAGAAAGGACTTCCAGTAGCCGTTCTCAAATCAAAGAACGAGACATTCAAATTGAAACCTGTGGACTTCTACACTTATCTCATCAACTATTTTAAAGAACAGGTTGAAAAGAAGATCGAACGAAAAGTCAAGAGCATCATTCTTACTGTTCCTGCATACTTTGGAGAACATCAAAGAAAAGCTACCACTTTTGCTGCGAAAACAGCTGATCTCGATGTAGTCTATCTCATGAATGAACCTACTGCTGCTGCTATTGCTTATGCCTGTGAAAATGATCTTAGAAACAAAACTATTCTCATTTATGATCTTGGAGGTGGAACTTTCGATGTTAGTATTCTGAGAGTCACAAACAGTTTTGATGTAATTGCAACATCAGGAGATGCTCATTTGGGTGGAATTGACTTCACTAATCGTCTTTATGAATGGCTTCTAGATTCTATCAAAGAAGAAGTTGGTGAAATTGAATTGACTGAGAAGATGAAAGGGAAACTTCAAGTCCTAGCTGAAGAAGCTAAATTGGGTCTCTCTGCTAATGAATTTTGTGATATCGATTTGGAAGATTTGGATATTGAATTGTCCACTATTGGAGTCACAAGAGAAGTATTTGATCGGATTACTAGAGATCTCATCGAACGCTCCAAGTCGGCAGTACTTGACTGTTTATCCCAAGCAGGAATGATTCCAAAGGATATTGATGAAGTGATTATGATAGGAGGTAGTTCTCGAATTCCTGCTGTTCGTGATGCAATGACTTCATTCTTTGGTGGTCGAGAAGTGAAGGCTACTATCAATCCAGATGAAGCAGTAGCTCGAGGTGCAATGTGTTTTGTATGTCAGAAAGCTGGTCACAACATGGTTTGTGGAATGAATGATATTACCGATGGTACTAACATACCTGTGGGAGGTGAAGGAAAGGTCTTCGCTCCTGAATCAATTGAAATTCACGACATTTCGCCCATGCAATATGTCATAGAAATTCCTAATGATGAAGTGGATATTGTTGTTCCTAAAGGAGCCAGACTTCCATTCATACAAAGGAAGTATTATCGAACATATGAGGATTATCAGACTTTTATCAGCATTCATATTGCTCAAGGTAATTCAATGAAATACTCTGAGAATGATGAGTATGGAGAACTTACGATTGATAATATTCCTCAGAAACCAAAAGGAGAAGTTAGAGTGGAACTTGTGGCTACGGTGGATGCTTTCTGTCAAGTATCGTTCAAAGCCTTCTGTAATGGTATTCCTGCTCACTTATCTGTAACCAATAATCAGTGGTTAACAGATATCGATGGAGGGCGCATTAAAGCGGATATAGAAAAAACGAAACTCATTCAAATCCGTAATAAGTGTTCCAAGATGATTGATGCTCTTCATAAACTGTTAGATACTATAGATGATGACGATGTATTAAGTGAAGCTACTGAATTCTATGAACAGATGAGTGATTGGTTTGACCAGGCAGAAAACGCAATAGAAGAAGATTATGAAAATGCTGTGTCGAATATTCAATCTTATTTGAATGTCCATGGAGCTTATTCTTGTTTGTTGTAATCAGTTAAAGGTAAATAGTCAGTTATTTTCTCCTCTATCCTTTATATGCCTGAATACGATATTGAAGAGACTATTGCACTGGATTTGGGAACAAGCAATTCTTGTTGCTACTACTTTAAGGATCTAACGGTACATCCACTTTCTTTCATTAGTGCCAATACTCTCCCCTCCGTTATTAGTTTTACTTTCAAAAGAACTATATTTGGAGAAGCTGCTGTACATAACAAAGGAAAACCGGATACAGCCTACGAACTCAAACGAATATTGGGAAGAAAGTATGATGATCCTGTTGTTCAAGAGTGTATCAAGTCATGGTCCTTCACAGTTGAACCAAACGAGAAAGGACTTCCAGTAGCCGTTCTCAAATCAGATAATATGACCTTTGATATTACTCCTTCTGATTTCTATACTTATCTTATTCGACACTTTAAAGAACAGGTTGAAAAGAAGATCGAACGAAAAGTCAAGAGCATCATTCTTACTGTTCCTGCATACTTTGGAGAATATCAAAGAAGAGAAACAATTTCAGCTGCGAAAACAGCTGATCTCGATGTAGTCTATCTCATGAATGAACCTACTGCTGCTGCTATTGCTTATGCCTGTGAAAATGATCTTAGAAACAAAACT
>NW_014569450.1:0-33209 GCF_000743755.1 Blastocystis sp. subtype 4 | reverse complement strand
GGGATGAGGAGCCCACACACCTCCCATCTTGTTAAGCATCCAGTGCTTAGGGGCATTCAAACGCTTCAAATGCTTCTTAGGGCCGCGAGTCTACAGAGAAATTAGAATATAAAACCAAAATAAAGAACAGAGACGGTAGAACGACTGGTTAACAGCTACCGCAAATTACACTAAGAAGGAAAGTGGAGATATCTCTCAGCTAGCTTTTCATTTTACCTACCATAGTAGAGCACAAATATACGGCAAGACAAAGAGATTGCAATAAACGAGAAGGGCCATTGATTCTTAAGCAGAAACTAATTACAGAGATTGTGAATCTGGGGGAGTTCCCTTTGATTCTTTGTTTTCTCTTTTATTTCAAGACAGATACACATGTAAGTATCATTATGCGGATTTCTGGAATCAATTACACACAATCTCCATGGGACTTGGCTATTTCGTCTGTATTCCAAAAGAAGTCCCTATTTTCCGCATTGCATTTCATGACTGCTTTGTCAATCATTATTAACATTCGTAGTAAGCAACTTTAAAATGGCCACTGCAATTACAAAGACCGTTTCGAAGCCTAAGAATACCTCCAGTGCTGGTTCTTTTGGAAAGTCGACTGTGACTGGAATTGAACTGTATTCATATGGATGGATTAGTAATGATTAGGACTCCTTATGCTGTGCTCATGACGAGTGTTATTTTCGTTGCTGGTGTTGTTGTTCTTCATCTGCTTCACAAACTCTTCTAAACATAGTGGGTTCGTTGAATGCGAAAGGATATATCTTGGTGGTTATACAAAAGGCTGTCTGTGACCTATTTGATATCGTTTGTTTCTATCTAACCTTGAGTTTTGACCTTCTTGCTTAGCCTGATACTAGCGCATACAATTTGAAGGTTATCACATCAATCACATTCTGTCAATGGAGTGTCAAAGTGTCCCTGAAAATAGATCAAATTCGACTCAAGCTGTTTTAGGAATGGATGGGTTATGGATCGGGAGAATACACATTATTGTTACACTCATGAACAGAAGTGCATTGTTTGATAATAATCAAGTATCTTAATCACTTTACGGAAAGAGGATTACATCATTCAATTATTCTTTGATAAAACTAATTATGGCTCCAGGTAGTCCCTGTCAGCGTTAGGATGATGAGTAGAACAAGCTGTTACAATAAAAGACGTTAATCCCCAGGTTTGGATGTGAAAAGATCCTGATATATAGTTGATCCAGGCGCAATATGCCGTACGTGGTCAAATTGTTGTGCGTGCAAAAGAGATCGAGAAGGAGATGAAGGAAGGTAAACAGTTTCCGTTTGACTCCCTCGTGTACTGTAATATCGGAAATCCTCAGGTATGAATATTTTCGCTGAATTAACTGTAGCAACTCAGACAGAAGCCCCTAACCTTTGTTCGCCAAGTCCTTTCTCTTGTCACGTATCCAGAACTGGAGCACCTCGTTCCTGAAGGAACTTTCCCTTCAGATGTAATAGAACGTGCTCACAGATTAGTTGAAGCAAATCCTGGTGGAAGTGGTGCATATAGCACAAGCAAAGGTATTGGACTCATTTGTCAGGATGTAGCTGACTTCATTACGCGTCGTGATGGATACAGATGCGACGCTTCAACCATTTTCCTTTCAAATGGTGCCTCCCAATCTGTGCAAAATGCATTGCTTCTTTTATCTTCTTCCCACTCTGATGGCTTTTTGACCCCTATTCCCCAGTATCCTCTTTACTCTGCAACAATTACGTTGTACAATGCAAAGCTAGTTGGATATTATTTGGATGAGAGAGAGAAATGGGGATTGAATATGGAGGAGTTAGAAAAGCGAGTAAAAGAAGCAAGAGATCAAGGTATTAAGCTGAAGGGAATGGTTATTATCAATCCTGGTAATCCTACTGGCATGGTAGTCATTTATTGGCTTTATCATTCGTAGTGTCTAAATGAAAAGGAAATGCAAGATTGTATTCGTTTCTGTATCAAACATAAGATTGTTCTGATGGCTGATGAAGTGTATCAAGACAATATCTATGTCGATACTGCGAAGTTTGTATCATTCCGTAAAGTGGCTTTGGATATGGGAGAGGAGGCAGCTGCTCTACAGCTTATCTCTTTCCATAGTATTAGTAAGGGCTTCTTTGGTGAATGTGGTCGTCGTGGTGGTTACATGCAACTAATGGGTTTTGATAAGGAGGTGTATGATCAGATATTTAAGCTTTGGTCTATCAATCTGTGCTCGAATATTGATGGTCAAGTGGCTGTTGATATTATGGTAAATCCTCCGAAACCAGGTGAGCCTTCATATGAATTGTATGCTTCAGAACGTCAAGCTATCCTGAATAGCTTGAAGAAGCGTGCTATTCAGTTATGTGATGCTTTGAGCTCTATGCCGGGTATTTCATGTAATCCTGTGGATGGTTCCATGTATATTTTCTTTAAGGTCTTGCTTCCTGAAAAGGCGGTTGAGGAAGCAAAGAAGCGTGGAGTGGAACCTGACTATCTGTATTGTGAGGAGTTGTTGAACAATACGGGTATTGTAACCGTACCTGGCAGTGGATTCCATCAGGAAGAAGGAACGTATCATGTTCGTACGACATTCCTTCCTCCAGAAGATCAGATTGATTCAGTCATTGCACGTATGGGTGCTTTTCAGGAACACTTCATGAACGAGTACAAGTAATCGTAATGCTATGCTTTGTAAAACCAAACTCACTAGATCGAATGGCTGAAGATTGTTTGTAACACACACATCCTAAGATGGTTCAACATCTAAAAAACTCTTCTCAACACTATTATTTCGAATGAATTCGTCAACAAGATCTTTAGTATGTGGACTAGAATGAAGAATCGATTGGATCTCTCTATCTGGATCATGTCTTAATAGATACACTATGCGTTTCAAGCCATACAGACGTCGAATCTTCTTCTCTTTCATAATTCCTCACCTCAATTCCTACGTGATTCGTTTACTACGAGCAATAGAATCCCCTGACGGACACAAGCAACACGATCTTGAGCAAGAACTAAGATTACAGGTCGAATCATCGTTTTGAATGAATTAGCAGTTAATAATGGAACAAACTGTGGAACACACAGGATGAAGATCTACATTTAATGCCTTCACTAAGAATACTTCTCTGATTTGATATTTTGTAGATTTTACAAATGAAATGATTTTAAATAGATAGTATACACCTTTCTTGGGATTCACTTCTATCGACTTATTTAATACTCGATATGTCGCTTTAGCACTAAGTCTCATTCATTTTTATGATTCCAACGTCTCTTCTCGGATGATCTCCATCGGATCCTCTAACAGCTTCATATACACAGGAGCTACGGCTTCAAGGACAGTATTGGATTCAAATAGTTCGGTGAAATCATTCAATTGCTTGCTTATCTCAAAGCGAAGTCTCCAAAAACGATTATCTTCCACACGGTTCACTATGGTCATTAGAGACTACATCTTAGATCTATAGTTTGTGGTACATTCGCTTCTACGACACGACACTTTGGACTCAGCACTTTCCAGAATTTCGCCAGATTCTTGATCACCCCCATTTGAACATCGACTGTATCCACCAGAAAACAAGATTGCACTTTCAGTAAGTACTTTTCCGTGTTACTGGGGCCGATGATCTCTGCGACCTCATGAAGTGAATATGCTAGTGATCGACGCACTATATTGTCCTTGTGCTTCACAAGACGGTTATAGAGATCGTTCATATCATTCCAAAATCCTTTTGTTTTTGACAAGGAACGAAGAACCGCGGGGAAAAAGAAAGCACAACAACGACTGAAGAGATTGGAAGGAAGATCATCTTTAGCATTTCCCAACTGATGGTACCGAGTTTTCAAATCATCATTGATCTAGATATAATGGAAGAAACAAATATACACTAAAATCCTCAGGAATAATGGCAATTAGATGTCCCAGACCCTGAAGCATGGCTTCTTTCACCCATCGACTGCTACTGGTGAAATACTTACGTTATGTATACTCATCACGAAATAACTCTCCAACAGTCTTTGTGATTGACAGGAAATGCTTGTGGGAACGGATACTACTGAATACCTCAGGAATTGCTATAGCACAAGCACGACGAACAATCCAGGAAGAGCTTTGGGTATTGTTCAAAAGACAATTGTAGATTCCCGTTTCTACGATAGTTGGGTCCAATTGTCCTGCTACAGGTCCAAGTGCTAGAATAGCATGTTTTCGTACTTGTGTATATGGATCTTGGGCCAAGAGAAGCAATTCAGATACACCGAATTGGCTCAATACTTCCGATCCGAGAATACAAGCAGCATCATGAAACAACTTGCATGCAATGATTCGTTTCTCTCGTAATGTATCCTGAGCAAACTAAGGGTCAATTGAAAGAAGGATATCTACCTTGAGAATGAACAAATAGGAATAAACACCCTGATCTTGACGAATGAAATTACTACAAGTTTTGACAAAAGCACGAATTGAAGCTTTTTGAACCTACTGATCACTCCACTACCTAACTGCATACATCTTCAGATCCATCCAACAGAGTGTTTTCCAAAATTGGAAAGATTACTGTGTTCATCACGTCAACTCCCACCTGATACTCATGTTTAAAACACAACTACAAATCATCTTACAATAATTCATATACTCTTGCAATATACTCAAATTGATCAAGGAGAGTGGCCCGAATGGAATTGTCGCGGTCACTTGCTAATTTACCCACAATTGGTATAATAACCTTGTAGACTCCATCAAAATCCCCGTTTTCACAACATCGCTGAATCTCCTTGATAAATACATATCTATCGGAATCAAACAAGAAAAGGAATATACTTTTGTACTAGAATCGAACTGAATGCATATTTCCGTATCCTCTCTACTTCACTGAGTGTCAAGTCTGTTGCAAACTCATTCAAAGGATTGTCTGGTTCCTCTCCAACTACCGATTTATTCCATCCGTCCTAGAATACCATCTAATACAACTTCACTTGTTACTGCTTCAAACTCTTCTGAATACTATCTATTACAAAGATATAAGACTCTAACATCTCCGATTTGTTCCATTTCAAATCAGAAGAGAAAGGATGAAAACCGTGATTGTTGGATATCACGGTTATCCCTAGTAATCACCCAAACGAATTCAAGTTGCTTCAAGAAACAGACACTAAAGAGATCATTCTAAATCAGGGAGGTCATCATAGCCACTGTCTGAATCGGATTCTTTCGTTTCCTCATGAA
Organism: Blastocystis sp. subtype 4; assembly: GCF_000743755.1. Classification (NCBI taxonomy): domain Eukaryota; class Bigyra; order Opalinata; family Blastocystidae; genus Blastocystis; species Blastocystis sp. subtype 4. The sequence continues at coordinate 27,982 of NW_014569450.1, read as the reverse complement.
TCTCTTCGACAACAGGTTCCTCCTTCTTCATTGGATGCTCCTCATCAGCCATTAGGTGGGTCACAAGATCACCAATCACATCAACAACATTCTCAGGAAGAATCTTCTCTGTAGCTACAATTCACATCTCTTTCAAATGATTACCCATGTGCATATCTCTAATAACATAATAGATATTGTTCTTTCGTAATAACTCACGACCTGCCTGATACTTGGTAATAATCAACAGTAGATCTAAGGACACTTGAATAATCTCAACATCTCGTTCTCGATCCTTCTTTAACGTTGTAATCATCGGATCAACTTCCTTCTTCTCAATGATGTGATTACCATTCAGATTCGCACAGACACGAAATACGATATCCCTCAAGTAACCATCAACATCCCAGTTGTCAACAAGCTTGTCCCAGTAGAAATCATCTAGCATAATGTTCCGGATCATATTGATGACTCCTTTACGACGAATTGGATTGGATGAATTGATATACGGAATCAACTTCGCAATGAGCTTTCGATTCTCGTTCATCACCAAATCACGACCTTCATATAACTACAAATCATTACAGTCAAGTATCCATACTCGAGTCACATTATTGAGGATCGTGGCAACATACTGATACGGATCAGCTTCTTCACTCTCGACGGGAGTTCGGAGGAACCATAGTACGAGACGACACAAGTGAAGGCCCTGAGTTTGAACTGCATACAATAATGTACTTTCAACTTTCCTTGATTCTCACGAAGTTGTAGGATAGCTCCTGCACCCATATCATTCTAGAATTCAGTCATCTAGAAAGTGTATACAGTACTAACATTTGCTAAAAGCATCAAATTGAGATTAACAAGTGGATAGTTTTCCTCCTATCCTTCAGTACTGAACATAATAACAACCATTAAATTTTCCATTAGTTTGTTAACAAGTTCATTGTTTGCCATGTCTGTTAGAACTGAAGTGTCGTCACACATATTAATAAGAGCTGTAATCACATATTTGCTTGTTGCCTATACAATTAAAAACAGAACGAGTACTAACAATACTGTCCCCAAGTAACTTAGTAAGAGCAATATGTCCTCGTTTGTTTGCAATCATTTCACATCCCTCTTTCGTAGAAGTCAAGCTACAAAGATACTCTGCAGCTCTTTGACGCACCTCTGGTTTTGCATCACTAGAATTTCCATGAAAAGAAAATAATTACCTCAATAGTGAGACGAGATCGTTGAGAACACTGTCCTCCATGTCAATTAAATGAAATAAGTATTCCTCATTATCATATGTTTATCTTAAATAGCCCTATTTTGAAGGGGACCGAGCTTAGCTCAGTTGGTAGAGCGTTAGACTGTAGTGGCTGCTCCGCAGCAATCTAAGGGTCGCTGGTTCGATTCCTGCAGCTCGGACTTTTTTCTTCTAATACACTTTGTATCGTCTCATTATTAATCAACAAACAACCCTTTACAAAAGCAGCTTCACTAAACCCATCGTATTCTGAAGCCTATTTACAGTTTCTTCCACATTCGCTACCACTTTGTTCAATATTACTGCTTTCTCCTCATCAGTTCCCCCTTCAAGTACCCCTTTGATCATGTCCACTCTCTGTACCAAATTTTCTGACTCTTCCATGGACATCGCACTCAACTTCCTCAACACTTCTTCAATATCCAATTTCTTGTCTACAGGAGCATGATAATTTCCAGAACTCGGTAGACGGCTTGCCGTAGCAACACCCTGTTTCGCTGGTAATTCTATCGATCACTTCGCTTCTCTATCCTTACCGGAGTGCTGTCTCTCTACAGGCACTGAAGTGAGAGTTCGATCTGGCCCTATAGGATGACTCCGATCTGGTATCATCGAGGCTGACCGCTCTGGCCTCTCCTTTCGAGCAGACGACTGGGAAGAGAGATACCCTGTTTGTCTACGAGGTTGAACCGGTGATACCATAGCACGATTCGATGTAGTTGACACCGTGTAGTTTCGGACTCCCAGACGAGAGGACACAGGCTGAGATTGATATCGACTTCCCTGCGGGGTGACACGCCCTGGAGTCCTGTTAGCAATTGGTGTAGCTTGGGTACTACTACTGATGTTCCGCGGTTCTATGCCTGTTTTCTTCATGGCAACTTCAAGACTCTTTGGAGTACAATAAATACGAGATTGAGCTGTAAAAGGCTTCACTGCGGATGCATGCTTAATAGCTGTGTTTGTATTCTTTGCGGGACTCGTCATCGAAGATGTTGACATGTATGTTCGACGGGCTGTAGAAGAGGTACTTCGAACACTAATATGAAGAAAACCACAGATTTGTACTCCTCCTGCAGAAAAGGATACTTCTGCACAAAAACAGCAGAAACTTCGCGCATTACAGAACGAACTTCACTTCGAGGAGCCTTAATACCCAACTAGAAGTGAATAATAATAATAATAGATACTTCGATCAGATTTTGGAAGGTCTTTGCATGCTTCTTTATGATTTGTTCCGGCCATGTATCAACCATCACGCTAATACAGTTTGCTGCTGAAATTTGCACCTTATCACTACAGATCATCCCAGCGGAGCGAAACAACCTTCGACTATTTAAAAAACGGTCCATCTGTAAAACAACACGGTCCATATACACAAGTGTTACAATTGTCAGACAACACTTTGCAATGGTGGATGAAATAACCTAATCGTTACACTCTAGAAAAGCCAGTTACCTGGTTGCCTGCTGCAGCCTTTTCAAAGATAGAGAGAAAAATGTCTCCAGCAATTGACTCTATCTTTTGTCCAAGCACCATACACATCGTTTCAATCGCTTTACATGCCTCTGATACGACCTGACTTCGATTTTCATTCGTCTACGCGATGATAACTGTTATCAACCTAATTACAGCGCTACAGAGTCCCATTTTTATATTAACGTCAATTTCATTCCCTGTCATACGCGGACCTTCGGTTCGAAGGATCGACTACACTTGAAATCGGGAAATCAACACAGATACATCCAATTTACGGATAGCATCCAATTTATCCGTCCATGCACCAGATGACATAGAAAGAGTATATCCAATGCTATTCAGACTCTGTTGCAGCGACATCTACCCATAGGTGAGTATAACCATGTTGAAAAGCAACAAACGAAGACTCTCTACCTGATACAAGCAGAATCGAGTCGATTCCAATGTATATCTGCAGATCCCCGCGGTAATAACAAACAAACAGATCAGAAAAGAGTAAACATTCTTCAGTAAAGTCGGATAGACAGATGAATCGCTTGGTACCAGTTTTGTGCCTCATCTTTCGTTTCAGCCTTAAACGTAAAGAGACTTCCATCATTCCATTGTATCTACATCTCAAGTCTGCCCAAATCACCCACCTCAAATATGCACGGATCTTGGGTGAAGACAATATTCCTGATATCAAGGACAGAGAAAGTTCGCGAATTCTATTCTTGACAATGCAAAGCTCTCCTACCCGATTCCTCAGTCCTCCAAGGATTATCTTTCCTCTCTCCACATATACTTCCTTGTTAGACCAACAACACCAACAAGATCCACTTTCTCGGAATTGAAGAACCCCTTGTTTTGGCAACTATTCATTATCTCCTCTCAATATTCACACAGAACATTCAACTGGTTGAACTTCTGAATCACGGGGATTCTTCCTTGATAATAGACGAATTGCCTCTTGGGAGGGAACGGAAACAAACCCGTTATTTAGCACACTAGTCGGCTGAAAAGTAACAGAATCCTCAAAATCCACTCCTCCATACATCACATCCATAATCTTACAGAAGCAACTATCAATTTCATTCTATATCACAAGAATTTCCTAGACCTACACTCAGTGGAATCATACTATCTTCTGTCCATTTGGCTGGAATGGACATTTCTGATGTATCCTGTAGTTCGTCCAATGAAACACTATTCCGTGTTTGGATCTTGTTGATATTATATCCATACTTCTCAAACCACGATGAACTCTACTGTAACAATCACCCAGAACAACTACAAGAATCTGATTGATCGTTAATCGTTGTGTAAGACGAGGATTCATACATGATGACAACAACTGAGTCAATTCATCAGATAATCCAGTCATATTGGGGAGAGTGTGATAATGACTCATTGTCTCCATGTGATCGTCAAGACGGTGAATCGAAAATGGATTCACTCCCATTACTAAAATGTATAATGTAACAATGGCTGACCAAATATCCACAGCATAGGAAGAGATTCTCCCTCCTACTGATTATCACTCCTTCAGATCCAAACCCTGCCAATACTCTGGAGGCAAAAAGTCTTTGCGAGTTGGGAAATTCGTTCGAAGACCGCCGAACATGTCATGACTGAAGTTGGTGATGAAAGATAATCCTCCGAGCTTCACTTCTCTAGAAATGAGTGCACACTCTTTCCAAGTACCCTGAAGAGGTCAAGAATATATTATCAGGCCGAATGTCGAGATGGCATATTTGGCTGTTATGAACTACGATAAAGGAGTTGTATCACTTATACGATCACGAATCGTGCAGAAAAGATGCCACATAACATAACATGCTTCAGCTTCGCTGAATACAGTCGGATTGGTAGTAATTGTTGTTGCAGCACCGTGACTAAACAATTTCACATCATTGTGACCTGACTTTTCAACAATGGAAACCAGAGGACTGGATTTAGCATCCCTGCGGAATGACTCCTCTTCAGACTCCATCACTGCGCCAAGATCACAGAGTTCCTCGACTAAATATGAACAATTCTCGATAAAGCTACAGAGGAAGGTGAATTGATCAGCATCGCGAACTGCAAAAAGACTACACAGCCCTGGGTGAGAAAACTGAGATCGGATGAAAATTTCATTAACCAAAAAGGTTATACCACTGTCCTGCTTCCCCAACATCACCGAATTGAAATTATTTGCTTCTCGACTTCGCAATGCCTTATTAACGATTTTAACAACATACGAAACAACATATTTGTCGAAATGAACATGAATGAGCTTGACGGCCTGATCCTTGCGCATTGAGGCCTTCGTCTCAGCCCTGATCTCAGCCTCTTGATCTCGTATCGTTGTTTTCCATACTCTACACAATTACTCCTTTTCGCATAAACATCTCATACATCTCTTCCATGGTCTCGCCGAGGGTTAGGCAAAGGAGATTCGACGGTGTAGTACGAAATCCAACAAATCTGGGAGTTTCGAATGTATTAGCAACAAAAAAAAGACCGAATTCCTCGGATTTGAAAAGAAACAATTTGATTCTTAATGTACTCCAGAGTAGATGTCATCAGGTTTACTTAACAACGCTTCTTTCTGGCTGCTCTTCTTGGGTGTCTTACGTTGCTTCACCTTGTCCATCTTACATACCTTCATAACCACAACGACCAGCACAATAACAATAATCACAAGCATCAGAGATATGGAGATAGTAATCCAAATGTTAGATGCTCCCTTCGAACAGTCCTTTCCAGTAAATCCATCATAACATACACAAAGACCCTTCTCTTCATCGCAGGCACCACGATCCTTGGCACAATGAGGATTACAAGCATCCTTATCATACTCCGTATCACACTTCAATCCAACACGACCTTCATCACAATGACAACGACCATCTCCCATCATCATATCATCACAACGGCCATGATTATCGCATACTCCATTCTCTGTCTTCATGCACTCTCCTTCACAAGTAATACCGAAATAACCTCGAGCACAATTCTCACAACGAGTACGAGGATCGAAATTGGTCTCACATTTACACTCACCAGTACCCTTAAGACCAGCATCACATACTCCGTGATCATTGCATGACTCACATTCAAGACATTGGAGACCATAGTGATTCTCTGTACATTCATTACACTGACCCTCAGGACCCCATCCCTCATCACATAAGCACTGTCCAGTACCACGCTTACCATCAACACAAGTACCATGATTACAAGGAGGACACATCTGACAATTCTCACCATAGAAGCCTGGTAGACATTCCATACAATCTGTGGCCGGATCCAATCCCTCTTTATCGCACACACGACATACATTATCAGGACAATTCACAGATACAGTGATTTCAGTATCATCACTCTCCTGCACCTCATCCATGTAATAGATACCAATGTAATAATAACAGTCAGTACAATAAGCAGGATGATCCTGTGTCAACTCAATCTCAGCACGACTATCTGCTTGTGTTGAATCAGTCCAGAAGTGATTGGTAATGGAAGCATGAGGACTGGTAGAAACATACAACACCACATTGGGATCCTTTTCCTTCTCTCGCTGTACAGCAATTTCAACAGCACGATACTCACTCAAATGGAGATAGAAATAGGTTTCTATACCTCCTGTGAATGCCTTCAAACTACCCTTCTTCGGCTCATTAGGACGTATCATGAAAGGAACTACAAATCATTGAATACAATTACTCATACCAAACCCTAATTCAGCAGTAACTGTCCACTGAGTTTCATTTGTAGTACGAATCGAGAATCCGAAGGTACAATCTGTACACCATCCTTCCTCATTCTCTGTAAGCACAAAACTCTCACTAGTCTTATAAGCCATATACTGAGTGAATGTATAAGTGGAAGGATCCTTAGGATTGTTAATCAGAGCCTGAGATGCTTGCTTACCAAGATATACATCGAAGCCAAGACAGTATACTGGTCCAGGATTGTACGTATAACTAATATTGGTCATTGTGACTTTCACAGATTGAACATCAACAAATGACTCCTTTGGAATGTTGATTCGATAGTATGAAATACCAACACCAGTATTCTTACTAATCGAACGATGTGTCTTGCCAAGATAAAGATAGTTTGCAGGAACTCGCGTGATTCGATAGACAATTGAGAACTTACATGGGACTGAGACGTACGGTTGGCTTGTTACTCGAATGTAATAAACTCCACCCACACGGAAACAGTCCTCTGTACGATGAATACCCCATTCGCGCAGGCCTGCTCCTTGAAGATCAACAGACTTCACAGTATCCCATTCACCATCATCAAAAGACTAGAAATGAAATGAAGAGGATATACCAACAGTTAGACTAACATCCAATGTCAGAGTGGTATCAAATTCATTGAGCTTCTGAATGCCAATGTACAAATCAGAATCATACTCCAGGTTACGAAGATCAATGATAAAGTGTTGACCATGAGAATCAGGCTCCACTACTGCTTCTATAGCCTCATTGTTCTGAAGATATACGATGTCACGGTCAACGAGGAAATTAACTGAGAAGTGCACAATGTCCTTCATTGGCTTCTCCACCATCACGCCCACATACAAATTGCAATCATTACAGAACAGATCCATACCACGATGCAACGAAGCATAGAGGAATCCATCTCCTCCTTCAAGTCTAATCATTATTCTTCACTACTCTTTCTACTTCAACGGGTTCTTGTCATCAGGACGCTGACCCTTCGCAACAAATCTGAATATGAGATTCCATAATCAAGCATACGCTCGAATCTTGGTAGAGGCAAAAGCATCGTAGGTCACAGTAATGTTCACAACATCAACAGCTCCAGAACCAGGTTCATCTTTGCCAATCTACAATAAAACCGAAGAACTATTCCTACGTAACCTTTGAAGGATACAAACTCATACTCAGAGTCACCAGGAACAACAGTGGATTTGGGAATATTATCAGTAAGAGCATACATCGTTGCTATCAGTTATACTTTGATAATGAAGATACAATCGACATCAGCAACAATCACCCAGTATTTGCTTTCAGAATCCATGTTTGTAATCTCAATAGTTGTATTCTTGCTACAGGGAGTCATCAAGTTATAACGGGTAACAGGAATACCATTCTTTACATCGCTATATATGATCTATGATATGTACCACAACAATTCAATAACAGAATCACAGGAAATCTTGACCGAACCAACCTTTTCTCCCATCTGCTTTCCTGTCCTAAATATTACATCAGACATCTTACATATTACACGTCAAGTTTTACACCCCAAATAACATAGCGCCAATCGGTAAGACCAGGCGTTACAAAAGTAAGTTTTCCTGCTGCAGGAATGGTTCCATTACTAGGAATATTCTTGGGAAGCACAATCTCTTCAGCGTCATCACCCACTAGACATATACAAAAAGAATCAAGACTACAAGAATAAGATGACACCACTGTAAGGAGCAGAACAATTAAAAATGATCGAACCACGCTCATACTATAAACATGAAGAAATAGCATTCAATTATTAATCCATTGATAATCAACTAATAACTGCACATATGACAGAAAAAGAGGAGAATTAGGTGAAAGAAACTCCTTTGAATCGCCCTTCACCTGAGCTCCATAGTTTTGGAGTTTCTAGATTGGAGTAGGGTTGCTTGTTTTTACTTGCGGTATTTTGTGTAACCCCCCTTTTAGATAATATGCCTAGCCTCGATTATTCTCATCCTCGTGAATACGGTCCCGGTTCTCGTTGCTGGTAGATTTATTCGTATGTAGTCGTTGATTTGTATAGCCGTGCCTGTGGTAACCGCCGTGGTTTGATTCGTAAGTACGATCTCATGCTCTGCAGACGTTGTTTCCGTGAGCAGGCTCCTAAGATTGGATTCATTCATGTAATTGATTGTAGAGAGGTGGGTGATGTTTTAGTATCATTAATCCGTTGGTGCATATTGAGGTGAAACTCTGTTTATGAGTTGTTTGTTAACCATTCCCTGTACTGATTTGGAGGGATCGCCATGTCTGCAAACTAGTACACTGTCTTGAACTCATTCATTCGTTTCACTCACACACTGTTAGCGAATTGAATTCGCTGATATATGTGTTTTGTAGTTCAGATGACTGTTATAATAATCAAGATGACATGATTCACTGAACATGCAAAACTTTGAAATCGTGTATCTTTAGATATTGACTTGTTATCGGAGAAATTCGATTGAATATTACATCATGGCAACCAGAAATTTGACTCCAGAGTTTAACAAATACCGTCAAGGAGCAGGACGCAAAAGACCGATGAATCCCTCTTCGTCGGCAAATACTGCTCTTATTGGAGGGGAGATGTGCGTGTTATTGTTTTTACCATTTATATATAGGCAGACAATGGGAGAAGAGTCAATCGCCCCTTACTGGGTTGAAGACATTGAACGAGTGCGCGCTGATCTTGACGAGATTGATAAGAAACGTAATCAACTAAATTTTGAGGATAATCAGCTAGTTGGAGCTCTCGAAAACATTTACAAGGATCGAGTGGCTGCCGTGTTTGATGATAAGATCAAGCAGTGCGATGCCCAAATTGCTAGCTATACACAGAACCTCACTCGTATGTTCCACAAATGCGAGTCCCGATTGAAGAATCTTCAGAAGAGGCGTACTTATAGTCTCTCCCTGTGACAAATAGAATATACGAACGAAACTGAAGCTCGTATCTTCAAGAATGTACAGAAGTGGGTGTTATTGAATGATTTGATTCTAGAGGCTTAGCAAGTCGTCTGCAAGAGCTTTCCATGGCATACAGAAAGAAGCAAAAACAGTTTTTCCAAAAGCTTCGGAGTGTGGATGTGGGACTAGCCGTTGTTGATGATGAGTAGACAACGGGTGCTGATGATGATCTTCTGGAAACTGGCTTCAATCAGACACAGAAGGGAGCTATGGACATGATGCGAAAGGAAACACAATCGAGAGAGCAGGAAATTCAGCAGATTGGTAATTATGAGTGTGGTAGATAATGTGTAGCAAAGAGTGCTCAGGAATTGGCCCAAATCTTCAAAGATCTTAATCAACTAGTTATCGAGCAGGGAACCATCGTAGATCGTATCGATTATAATATGGACCAAGCTGTCGTGAAAGTGAAGGAAGGTCTGCAGCAGGTAGTGAAAGCAGAGGAATACAAGAAATCTTCTCGTCCCTATACTATTATCGCTGTATTGGTCCTAATTATAGTGGTTTGTATTGTTCTTAAAGTGTTGCAGGCGAAGGCTAATGGGAAGTAAAAGTGTTCCTGGTTTGGCGTAGCTTGCTGCAATGTGTTTGTTGAACTAACTTATCAAATTTCGGTCAGATTCGTAGAGAAAACGGTTGTCTTCGAAAGCAGCTGCTCACAATCGTTGACTCTACTCAAATTATTTTTGGTTGTAAACATGAGTCAGCGTAGGAAAGCGTGGAGAAGCTTGATTATAGAACCTATTCTTGAAGTAAAGGACTTACACGTCGAAATCGCTGGAAAGGAGGTATTGAAGGGAATCACCATGTCAATCTATCCGGGAGAGACTCATATTCTCTTTGGACCTAATGGTTCTGGAAAGAGTACTTTCATTAAGACATTGATGGGATTAAGGTAGTGGAAATGTTTGGAAAGTTGATGGTTCTAGTGACTGCAAGGTTACCCAGGGATCCATTACATTTCTAGGCAAAGATGTCACCTATTCGCCTGTTGGACATGTGGAAGGTTGATTAATGCTTAGGTTTCGGATCGTTCAGTTATGGGAATGGGAATGCTGTTTCAGAACCCTCCTGAGATTGATGGTCTGCCTTTGAATAGGCTGATTAGTCATGCCTTCGCTGATAATGACAAGGAATGTATGACCTTTGTAGTAGAAATGACATACAGACATTGATGCCGTAAAGAAGACTACGACAATGGAGGATCACTGGGACCGTGATCTGAATGTGGGTTTTTCTGGAGGTGAGAGAAAGCGTTGTGAGGCTTTGCAGTTGCTCCTCCAGAAGCCAGTGTTATCGATGCTCGATGAACCAGAGAGTGGAGTTGACCTCCAATCAGTTCGTGTGTTAGGTAAGTGTTCCTCCTTCTACCCAATCTCTAGGAAGAGCTCTTTCGGCTTTACAAGACCGTGAAGTCAATGGTGTACATTCTGCGACCATCAGTTTGATTGTGATTTCATTCTTATTCGTAGTCATTACACATACGGGTAGTATTCTGGATTATATGCATGGAACTGTGGCTCATGTGTTAGTCGATGGATATATCGCATGCACTGGAGACGAACAAGTGTTTTTCAATATGATTGCAGAAGAAGGATTTGAGTACGAATTTAAGGAGTCCATAATTCATAGCTATTTCCGCAATTTAGTCTGTAACAAGGATTGTTGTCACTGTCCTGAGCAAGAGAAGCATGGAATGGTGAAGCATCGAATCTGTGCTTGTAAGGATGTAAAGAAGCCAGCAAGTCTGTTGGATGCATTCATGACCAGTTCCACAAAGGAACAACAGTTGAGTCTAATGGAGGAAGAACCTCTTCAAGTCGAGACTCCTGTGAAGACTCTCCTGGATAATGTGAGTTCTGTGAGTGATGATGCATTCTTGGAAGGAGATCAGGTCAAAGTGAATGTGAAGGAGGAGAACAAGAAGGTGATGGTGGACACAAATGAAGTTGGTAGGTGAAATGAAATCGATTGATCATAGATGTTTATGGAGGTGCCTATCGTCAGCGAGACCAGGTTGTAGAAGAGTTTGAGTCTTATGATGATGGTATTGAAGTGTTGTCTCTTCGTAAAGCACTCCAGAAATATGATTGGATTCGTCAGGATTGATATTACTAATGATGAGTAGACAAGTATATGTGGAGAGCTTTGGATTCAGAGAAAGACGAAGTTACACGTGCTGTAGCAGAGAATGATAAGAAGGTTTATTCCTTATTCTATTCTCATTGATAGGATCCTACTGGCTATGTGATTATTGCTCATCCAGGTGCTAAGTCCAAGCATCCAGTGAATAGTCAATTGATTATGGAGAACAATCAGATGCAGTACGTTCATAATCTTTTGATTTCTATGCCTGGATCGCAACTCACTGTTGCTTCAACATGTACTTATCATTGTGGTTCAAAAGACAATCATGAATACATTGTCGGAGGAAAACATTATGGTGTTTCTGAGTTCTATGTTGAGAAAGACTCAGAGTTATGCTTTAGTATGGTAGGTGTTGCATTAAATTATTGATTTTTCGATTCATACTTGGTGTAACTCCTATGTGGCATTACCTCGAAGTGGTGCTATTGTTGAAGATAACGGCGTATTTTATAGCAATTATGTGTGTCTGGAGCCTGTTATCAAGGTGCAGATGTGTCCTGTAGCTGATCTACGTGGTGAGAATTCAGTAGCCAAATTCAGTTCTGTTTTGCTTGCTAAAGAAGGTACGGTATTGGATATTGGAAGTCGAGCACTTTTGAAGGGAAAGGGTTCTCGTAGTGAGAGTATTACTCGTACGATCAGCAAAGGAGGCGAGATTTATGCTCGTGCTGACATTCAAGGGTTTGGAGAGAACACGAAGGGCCATATTGAGTGTCAGGGACTCGTAGTGAATGAAGGAAAGGGTGTTATTCATTCCATTCCACAAATCAGTGGTGGATATGGTACTGAATTGTCTCATGAAGCTGCAATTGGAAAGATTGCGAAAGATAAGATTGAGTACTTGATGACCAGAAGAATGACGGAAGATGAGGCTATTTCTGTCATCATTCGTGGCTTCTTGAATGTCAAAGTTCAAGGCATTCCTCGTTCCATCCAAGCTCAGATGGATGAGATTATTGAACAAGCCAGCAAGGAAGGATTCTAATACTTTATCCTCCCATTTGTGTGTTAAAGGAACCAAGCATGATAGAACAAACAATCCAGTAAACGAAAGTGGAAGGAGTTTCCATTGCCCAAGTATTCTTAAGAACAAACTTGTTTGAGCACATATCCTCAACAGAAATATCATTCTATCAATCAATCATTTCTCATTCTCCTACGACTTTACACCAGCAAATAATGATTCGAGGATCTACCTTTGATAACACTTGTCTCTTACTCGTTTTCAAAGCCAGAACCTCCTACGCAATCACTACGTCCTTCTAATCTCACTTCCTTCTCGTAATCTTCTTCCAACTCCTCCAACTCCTTTTCCCAATGATCAATTCGCTTCATGATTCGATCTTTTGATGGCTTCTCGGCAAAGTAATGACTCTTCTCTTTCATAACCTTTCGTCTCTCTTCCTCCTTCATACGCATTCTTTCAATCCATTCCTTTTTGAACTCTCGTTTCGATAACGTTGGATTTCGCTTCTTTTCTTCACGATATGCTCGTTTCCTCGACTTTCGCTCCTCTTTTTCAATCACATCTGCTGATTGTTCAATTCCTTTCCGTTCGTCCTCAGAAAACAGTGGAATCTCTCCTCCCTTCTCCACAATTCGTTTCCATTTCTCCAACTCCTTCAATTGATGCTTCCGCAACTTGATTTTCTCTTTTCGATCTAAATACGAATCTAGAGTACTCGAATCGATTCGAACTGCCTTTACCAACTCAATACATGCTCTGTGAAAGAATTGAATCTTGTGATTGTCAGAACAAGTGGAGGGAAGTGGAAAACGAAGCATTTCGTTGAAAATGGACGAAAACACGAATGAAAGGAAGATGGGATATGTGAAGCCCGGTAGCAACGATTCTAGTTCAGTTTGCACCAACTCTTTCTACTAGACAAAAATAAACCGAAAATGTACATTCAATTTGTCAAAGACCAGATCAGTTGGTTTTTTATTATTACAGAATTCCTTTAGATTCTTATATACCATCTCTCCATCTGGAAATTGCAATAACTATCTGACATTCTTATCTCAACAATACATCGATCATGTTCCTTAATTGGCAAGGAAACGATACATCCGTCAATGTAAGGTTACAAGGATGGGATAGATGAACAGAATTCACGGTTAGGTTGCACAAATCATGATTGCTCTTCACCGCGGGAATCAGCAGATAATCCAGAAACCACAGCATCGTAGCAAGCTGTCTACAGTCCATAGAAAGGAATTATTCTACCTTTGAGACAGATTTGAATTAGAGATTCCAAAGGCAATGAAGGACTTAAAAGAGGCATAATGATCTCGAAATGACCTTGCTGTATCAAAGAAATCACGATTACTGATCCATTCCTGAAGAGAAAGATCTGCTCCACTCATTTTCCAACCATACTCTTTCACCACACACTCCATCAACTCACAACTCTCTGGATTTACTGTCACCGTGTTCCAATTATGTCCCTGAGAAGCGGGAGGAAATACAGTATCGAGACATCCATTCAAGCGAATCTCTTCTTCTATTGGGGGATTCTAGAAATCAGAAATATTTCTGTAAATCCAATACAATAAACAGAATTTCATCGTTGACCGTGTGAACTTTTTGACATAGAGGATTCAGATATCGAACTCCCCGCAATCGATGATCTGCAATAACATATTGACTAAGAACAGGAGGCTGACTTTTATTAACTAAAGATCGATATTTGACATAATCCACTTGATCCAACGACTCAATTGTAACAGTGTCTTTCATCTCCTCCTGACACAATTTTAACACTTCTGGGAAGTAGGATCGAAGACTAGGCGAGCGACAGTATACATTCCACAATTGTTCCTGTTCTGGAGTTAATTCATACCGAGAATTATTATATATTAATGGACAATGGTGAGGAGTATAGGTAGAACTGAACTCAACTGGTAAATACTGAATGTTTTTCCATTTTGTATTAGCACTATTATCATCCCACCATCGATAAGCCTTTCTATCAAAAGCGAACCAGAGGACTTACAGAGAGAAGAGTCGACAATACTACTGAATCCGAAGTCCCTCGATTCGCTTCCACTTTCTTTTCAATTATTTCTCGTGCCTCTTCATTCATCCTCTGCCTACACCTTATCACCATTCCTTTTAAATACTCTTTCTCCTCACTGATTACTCTCGATTCAGCCTCGCTTACTCCGTATTTACGGTACAATGTATCAATTGGAGAGGAGAATACAGGACCTGGCAATGGAATATCTGTACTCATATCATTATTACCGTCCATAGGTAATTTAGAACGTTTCCAGATTGAATTGGGAATTGAGATACCCATGATTTCAGATATCTTGACTCGCTTCAATTCATGGACTGGTAAACAACTACCTATCACTAACAATATGATTTATACCAATCTTCTCCATCAGAAGTCTCAGAGACGGAACAATCCAAATCCTCTCCCTTTTCATTATGCAGTATCACAGCCTTTTCTACGGAATTTACATTACGTCTGACTAATCAAAAACAAGAAATATAGTACAATCGGATCATGTCCATATTCTTGACTTCATTTACAGGATAGACCCTTCGAGGCGAGACTTTCTTCTCTTGTTCAGTCTCTGCTTCCATTCTTAGTAGGACGTGAAGAGATTTGTAATCAAATAATCTCAATCAACAAACACATTAAACTTACAAAATACCTAGCTGAGGAAGATAATAACTCAGAGCCATAACCAGCAGGACAACTCCCACTACAATCAAGGCATTCCTACACCATTCACTTCCATTCACTCTCGTACCATTTCTTAATCACTTCCTGGGAAGTGATCCACAAAAGAACCATTTCGGTCAGAAGCATGGAGAGAATCGCAGATGTGAATTCCCACCGAATCCTTCGAAAATACATAATTCCACAAAAACAAGCAATATCGAGAGAATTCATTACAATTATACTTCCTTGCAGATAACACATAATACAAGTCGTGGATCGCATGGATTTCCGCTTTGCCCAGCGAGGGATATCGAAATAATCCGACCAATAAGCAATCACCGCAGAAAAGACATATCCAGCAAAGAATGTTGAAACCCCCATTCGTAAACTCAATTCACCTAGAGCATTACAAAGAGGATAACACCAGATGTTGGAATGAATGCCTCCAAGGATAAGATAATAAATACTATACTTCCACATGGCATGTTGTTGTTGATCAGGTGCATAATCTCGAATCTCCTCGACAATACTCTAGTGTTAAGACAGCTAGAAATGATGACAGTACTTGCACTGTCTGTGCACAACTGACTACGCTTAATAAACTCTTCATCGACATTTGAAACAAGAAGAAGTCTGTCTTCAGTCTCATTATCCGTTCTGTAGTAATCTTCTGACATCAGATGATGTTTGATGGAATAGAATCGATCTGTATGGAAATTGGCAATATCTTCATCAACAAATGCATACTGAACCTTTTCGTTCAGATTGATTGAAAGATCATTTGGATCCTGAAGTGTTGTGTCCAAATGATCTTCATCATGAGGTGTATCTTCGATATTGATATTCAGATCATCTACAAGGGACATGGTAAAGCAATCAATCAACAGATCATAGAATGCTTCAAAATCAAATAGAGACTGATTTGTCTATCATTTAGAACGAATAGTAAGAACTACAATACGATACAAATCTGTTAGATTCACTTTACAGCCTACATCCTGGAATAAACACTTTAGGGAATACAAGTCAACCACTCGTCTTCGGTCCGCAGCACTTGGTGTTGTTTCAACATCTTTCAATGGAGAGTTGTCCATATCAATGGACTCCCTGTGAGAAGTTGGAGTACACGAATCTTTCATTCCTTTGACATATGGTGAGACGGGCGTAGATGATGTTTCTCCAAGGATCGTATTCAGATCGCAATCATTCGAAATATCGGCAGGAACAAATGCATACTGGTTGAAAAACCTCTTAACGACGCTCATAAACAGTTTGTAATTAACTACAGATCGTTTTGAATGAGGTGACTAGAAATGACACATTCCAAGAGAATGAACATAAAGAAGCTGGTAGAATACATCATAGAGAGAAAGCAGCCCACTTTCAATATTATCAATCAGAAGCAATTCACGACGCTGAACCGTAAGCTATTAGTGATTTCGGATTCTAATCAGTACTTCACTCCTTCCAAAATAGAAATACTCAACAAGGAGATAGATACAAAACATTACTGATGCCATTACGAATACGATCAATAGAACAATGTGAAAATAGGAGTTCTCTTTTCCAGTATAGGTTCCCATCATAAAGGAAGCGATCTATTACTCAATGCTATGAACTACGAGAACAAGAAGAATCAGGAGTGGAACCGACGAAATAGCGATCAAGATATTGTTGTATTTAACAATCTCACTTGTTCCACAACCACTCTTCCAAATCTACGTTAAATTCTTTCTATATACTTACAGAAGCTTTCTCGTTCTTTCGTTTGTAGTCAGGAAGTCCCAACTTCGAAAGAGGAATGGAGGAGAACCATATTCTATTTCTTCACCCACTACTCTGCGTTGTACCCCAAGATAAATGGAATCGTTATTCCTAAATTGACATTCCCTGCCATGGCTCCCACTCCGATTCCAATATAAGTGGAGACATCATTGAACTTGGAGAATGCAGAGGCGAAAACTATCGTAATCAAATGATTCAATAGACTTACTGACAATCACATCAGGAAATGAGCTGAGAAGAGGAATAATCACAGAACCAACAAGAGATTCATTCTTGGGAAAGATTAGAAGTTTGTCATTTGCTTTATTCAGATATGTGCAACCAAGGGTATAGAGGAATGCATACAAGCCAAAGAGATAGAACAACTGAACCTAAAGAATGAGATTACGATTATTCTCTCACCATTCCATGAATGCCTTGAGGAAGGCTCGTTTCATCCACAAAACAATCCAGAAGCCAGTTACCCATTCCCTGTAGAAAATTTCAAGAACAAACAAATGGCGTACAAAAGCAATTAGTCGGAACTTGAATCAGAGCTAGAATCCGAACTTTCAACCTTCTTCGATTTCTTTGAGGATTTCTTTTCCTCGGAGCTCGAATCAGACTCTGAGCTCGATTCTGCCTTCTTCTCCTTCTTGGCAGATTTCTTGGGCTTTTTCTTATCCGAGTCTGAATCCGAGTCAGAGTCTGAATCTGAATTCGAATCCGAGTCAGAGTCCGATGAGCTTGAATCCGCCTTCTTCAAGGATTTCTTCACGTGTTTCTTCACTTCAGCTCTTGGAGATAGACTATCTGAATCAATGTCGTCCAAGTTGTGAACATCGCGAATTTGGGTATCTGATTCAGTCTCAACATCCTCATCCAGCTCTTCAATATCAAGTTCTTCCTCCTCCTTCTTCAACTTAAGTTTCCAAGCATCCTCGTATTCTTTGTATTTATCACGTACAATCTTCTCCTTTGGCTACTCCATAAAGCTTCATCCAATCTATTACTTTGTAGTCAACAAACTCAAGGATCTTCTCATTGACATGTTTGCGCGTTTCCATAACCTTTTCCATCCAATCCTCTCCATACTTGAACAGCAGCTGCTTCTTCAGCTTGTTCCAGTTCGTGATGTTGAGCATATCAACCAGATACAAAACGGTTGTTAGTTCTTCTTTAACATCCTTGGGAATATCGTCTTCCTTCAAAATTTTCTTCTACCGATTACAACCAACATCTATCCATACATAAGCCTTCTTCACCTTCTCAACTATAGGAGTGAGCACCTCAATCATAGCAAGCGTGTTATCGCCTCTCATACGGTAGTTAATGTTATCTAGGGCCTTCTGTTTCTTTTGAGTCATTACATACAACTCAATCTCTTTCAGCTTCTTCTCCATGCTTTCTTTCAACCATGCAACGTACTATTACGCTTAGGAAAAAGAAGAAGAACTTACCGCCTCCAGATCATCAGGGAGGGATTTCAGGCATTCTTTACATTCTTCCTTATCAAAACCCGAAGATCTGAGCTTGAAGAGTGCTGCAACAGCAACCTTCTTAATACTACCAGGCTGAGCAACTATCCATTAGTACTACTCAATACAGCATCCTACTAATTCCTGACATTGCACGTATGATCTAATTCTACAGATGAATGTGTTTTCGATTAAGATTTTTCCTTCCCGCGGGTCTATGACCATTTCGCCATCATGGTTGTGGATACCCTTTTTTGCGGTCCCACTCCTTTCACGACTACAGTGAGAAATGCTGTCAGAACATCTGAAACTCGTGCTTTGCATGTTTCTCGTGTGCTGTGCATTCTCACACCGGAATGCTGATGGAACAGAAGAAGAAGTAACTTGCGACATTTGATATATAATCTAAAGACTCCTGAAGAACCGAATGTGACATCTTTTTCTCACTTCGATCATGTTCAAGTGGAAGTGGATGTAAATCTCATGCTTCTTGGTTTTGATCGCTTTAACTCCGACTTTTCATCTATTCAGAATGGGATTTTGGAGAAGTTGAGTAGTCACAAGATCCAGCGTTTTCTCGAAGTCAAAGGACACAATATTCAGGAAAAGGATGGAAGTCATATCGATTACCTTATTCACTATCACTTTATTCAAGTGAATCCGCTTGTTGAAGTATATCTTCGACATGTGATGGAATCTGTGTACCGAGACGTAGATATGAATTTGATGAATGTGAAAGTGATTAATCCCTATGAGATCGTTAGGGAGCTTCGAAATCTCTTCGATTATGTAAGTCAGAACTCCAATCAGCCTGTACCCAACGACCAAGACCTCATTATTTTGGTCCTAAATTCTCAAGTGGATGTGGGAGGTACGTTCGGTTTTAGCACGGAATTTTCCTATACAGAGATGCAAAAGATGATCGATGAGATCTTCAGAGAAGGAAGTGACTTTGCCATTAGCGATTTTGTCTTTCCTCTCACAGAACCACTCACATTTTCTGACGAATTCGAAACTCCCGAAGATGACTCTTCCTTGGATGAAGGTCTCCATCCCATTCCGGCTGCTCATTCAGTGTCCTCAGATTACTGTGTATTTGACTGGCGTGAACTCTCCTTCATGTGGGCTTATAAACGTGATAGTCTTCTGAAGGAGAATCTTGCATCGCAACGGAGTCGAAGCTCCATAGCACGTATTCGTCGGAGCCTAGAGCTCCTTCAACATGCTTATAACAAGAATGAACAGAAACGACTTCTTGTAGAGATGAAGCAAGTGCTCAATAATGATATTGTAATGAATGATGAGTTGGTGAATATGATTGAAGGTACACATGTTGTGAGTGATTATATCTTCATTGATCAGTTCTTTATTCTTGATGTTTGTGCTGGTCCATTTGAATGGGGTTCGATTCATGATGAGTCTAACATCCGAACCAAGGAAAGTCTCCTCTTCGCTGGAAACTATTCATCGAGTCTACGTTACTTTAATACAACTCAAGAAGTCTTTGTAAACTATGCTCAATTCATTCATCATCGTGTAACTCGAGCTTGTGCTCGAGAACACAATTCTCAATGTTCAGTAGATGAAGAACAAGTCAAATCAATACTTCAGATATTCCAATTTGGAAGCAATATGAATGTTGGAGATTATTCTCGATATTATCATTCTCTTCTTATGCTTGAAAAGGCTTATCCTCCAACCGATCCAACCTCATTAGATAGTCGGTTATCAGTCGAAGAGATGGAGGTTACTATTCGACTCTCACGAATCCTTTCTGATGTTATAAGTCATTTTGTCACTCCACCGTTTGTCCTTAGTCCACCCTCTCCCGAGTCTTCATTATTCAGTCGATCTATTCCGGCACCAGTAACCAATACCCCGACCACTGTCGAGGGTTTACTCTCTTCTCTCTCACATATTGTAACTCGTTTTCCTTCAACCAAAGAGAAACTCCATTTTCAGGTTAACTACTTCACAAGAGCTGATTTTGAAGATTTGTTTACAGTGGATGAAAACTATTTTGATTATAGTGTGTTTCGTAATGAAGTTGAACGATTGAAGCTCCCATCTCAAGAGTTTTACTTTTCGTTTCAAGAATTGAAACTTGAGAATGAACCACATTTGCAATCAGCACTTCTTCAAGCAACCACTTCGGTTATCATACCTCATCTCAGTTATCGTCGAACAATCTTCCCTGTACAACAATCGTATGTGAATTCGTCTGTGCTTTTTGATGTACTGAGGAGTAAGAATCATGCTATGACTAGTAAGGATATTCAGATCTATATCTTCTGTATGACGGGAACATCCAAAAGACCACTTCTTTTTGACAAAAGTGAGTTGGTTGTATATCACTCAGATGGTCAAAATCAGATGATTTTTGCTATTCAGAATGAGTTAATGTCAACAAATAGTCCTTATTTTGTCAATGAATTACCAATGCACTATAATCTTCACGATATTATGGCTCCTTTATTGAGTTGTGTATTTGAATTATTGTCCAATACAAGATTGAATTTGTATTTTGGAGAACAGATTCATACACGCATTGCTCCTCTGACAGAAGATTGCATATATCGTTCTATTGGTTCTGTGGATCGTGTGTTCTCTGTAAATCATGTATATAGTTCATTTCATCTGGACATTATGCGAAAGAGCAAGTTGATTGTGATGTTGCAACTACTGATCTCCGACTATAATGATGTGATTGTATTGATGATTCCATTGAATTAGCAATAGGATGAATTACAGAAGTGGAACGGACGCATTGATCATGTATACCAGGAAACGATAGTATTGTTAGAAACAAGTTTCAAGACTACAGTCAATTCGATTTCAAATGTAAGTGATATCGATTCAGGAGATGAGTATCTTCGAGATGCCCAAACGATTCTACGAAGGTATAAGAAGAAGAAATCTTTCATTAGTAGAATTCAATGGATTTTACAGTTGATTCAGTACAATCAAGTCCAACGATGTCGAAGTCACATTGCGGATATTAACTATAAGCAAGTTTTAATACGATCTGTACTAGTTTCTGTTATTATTAGTATGTTTATCACTCTCTTCTCCCAAAAGTCTAAGAAGAAAGTGAAGGAATTGTGTATTATTTGTTAAACAGAGAATGTATAGAGATTAGGAAACATTTCTTCGAGAAACACCTTCTGCTTATTCAAGTATTCATCGATCATAGTTAGATCCTACAAATAATCTAAATCTCTCAATTCAACTCCTGATCTCATTTCCTTCAATCGATTCATATATGTCTGGACAAGGAACTGATCACTTCCAGATATATTCTTCCTCATTTCCTCAATTTCATTCAATTCTCCTTGATGCTGTTTCAATCGCTTTTCAAGAATCCTCTTTAATATTACACAATTTGCATTAAACTTCATCATCAAATCAGTCCTACATCAAATTAGTTCAGTCTCTTCTTACTCCATATCCTCATTCTTCACTCTCTCCTTGTAATCCATGAAAAGTCCCATATTTGTATTCATGCTATTTATTAAATCTGGAGTCAATAGGTATCCATCATAACGAAGGACATGATTGGGAATCGTCAAGGTGAGTTCCTTTAATAATGATGATTCCTCAATTTGTTTTGAACGAGTTCTTCTCGTTCGTTTCGGTTTTGGTTCATCTGTTTCTTTTGCAGCATTTCCTTTGTCTATGATTTCTGAAGAATTGGATTGCTGCCCTTTCGTAGAACTGATTCGTTTCATAATCTGTTCTTCTTCCTCTTCATTCCAAATAAAGGAGGTCGGAGCTAACGTAGCAATCTTCTCTGGAAGCAACGATAGTTTGGAATCTTTCTGCGAGCACATAGTTAGAAGTTGTTGTTCAATAGAAACACGATCTATGTCTGTCAATGAAATAGAGTCAGACTGCAACGAAGTCTCGATCAATCTCAGGGCCTCATCCATTGATATATTGTCATGAAGGAGAAGGGTATGAACTATATGATTGACGATGGTTAATTCTGAAAGAGAGGAAGAGGAGATATTTGAGAGTAGAGAAGATGGATGCCGTTTTGGGGCTCCCATTCCTTTTGATAGCGGTTTTGAAGTTAAGTCAATTTCTTTCTTCTCTTCTTCCTCAGATACACTTGATTGAATCACACCCACTACTTCCTCATCCTACAGTAACAAGATTTCTAAGATATTACAAACAAAAATTTTGTTTTTTCTAGGTTCAAAGACGCCACCTCTGTAACATAAGGATTGAGACTTACAGAAACACCAAACGACTTGTCATCAATTTGGATATGCTATTTATCAGCATCGAATGAGATAGAATACACCACTTCCACCATCATCAACACTATCCATCTGAATATAACATTCATTCCCCTCTGTTAATGACTTTAGCAATAGATCCATCATTTCAGATGTTATCTTCAGAGAGTATCCAATACTAGGCAAATCTTCTTGATTCTCCTTGGACGTCTCATAAAGAATCTACAAATTATAAGGGAGATTAAAAAAATACATCTGGCATGGATTGAAAAATGAACTTGAACAAACACCACTAAAAAATGGTACATTCATCATATTTCCTCTCTCTTGACTTGTCTTTAATTGCTGTTGATAGAGAAGTCTTTCCTAGAGATCAATCCCATATCTAATGCAAACGATCGCTTGATACTGAACATATAAAGGAAAATACATATTGATCAAAGTTACACTGCACATATTGAGCAATCCCTTTGATTGAGTACTTCCAACAACCTTACCCTGCAAAATGACATATCCAAAATTAAAGAATCCTCCAAGACAAACTGAAAAATCATTCAACTTTGGTAGATCTACATGAACAAGAAACAACATCATTACTTAGCATCTTAAGGGTATTCATAAAGTTATAAGGAGGGTTATGAATGGTCATTCTTTCCTTTGAGTTATCTCCAGAGAAAGCATTCTTATTGACAACAATTCGTTCCAACTGCAGTAAATCTGAACATAATTACTTCTTCCATCAATTACCAATAAAACTGACATCATGAACCAACCTGAAACAGCCTTCCCCAATGATGACATCTTTTAAAGAAGGCAAAGCGCTGAGAGTGAATACAGGGCATTCATCGAAACAGTTCTTTCCAGATCCATCACTTCCAATAGATAATAGAGTTAGAGAAGGAAGATCTTCGATCACAAAGATCTGATAGTCACAAAATGATTTGGCTCCAATAATAATTGTATGGAGGGAATGACAAGAAGTAATGCTGAAAATGCAACGATTTCGTTCCTCTCCAGTACACTTCCAATTGAATGATTTGGATCCAATGGTAATAGAATTCAGATATTGGAGATTTGATAGAGAAAAAACGGTAACATTGGCAAAACACTTCTCTCCAATTGTTAGAGTACGAAGAGACTCCAAATAGGACAAGTTCAGTGCTTTCATTCTGACAAAGTTGCATGTATTATCTGCAATCACTAAATTGACTACAAGCGAGTCTAATGTTGTATTTAATAATAACTTTGAAGTGACTACCACAGATGACACCTCCTTTAACGAATCGTTGATCCAATTTCCTTCAGCCAGTATTTCTCCATGTAAATCATATAGACGCCCATAACCCATGTGTTTATTTTGAATCCATCCACCTGCATACCGCAATAAGGGATTACTGGTTGGATAGTAATCCTCCCCATAGCACATCCGATTTGAAAGAATCATACAGCCGTGATAGATCAAATAGTTGTCTTCGTTGTACAGAGATCCCCAGCCACAGGGATTCTTTCCTAAGACATCTCCTTCCCAGTGATCACCCTCTACCGAGAGATCGAGATTCATATTATGCTTGAGAGAATGCAGATTCACTTCTTCAGCAATCCTCCCTTTTTTTACACGAAACAAACGAATCATTTCATACGAGATATCGTCAAATATTACAAGAACAAAAGAACAAATACATACCACATATCCAGGAACAATTAAAAGAGCATGAAGAGCTTTTTCCTTTGGTCTATATTCATAATAGTTCGTCATATTTGTTGAGTATCGAAAGCGTTGAAGGATGGCATGGACGTTCTCCCCAACACTTACAGACTCTGCGTAATTCATTCTAATGCAATACACAAAAGAATAACGTGGAAACAACAGATCAATGAAACAAATACGAACAACTCAAATTGTGGATTACTGACCATTTTGATACAAAAAACGTGAATTCTATCCTGGTTTGTAGTCAACATACAACGAATAGTAATTTCAGCACCTACGGTTTTTTGTTAATTCTGAGGGGATTGAAAGACTGATTCAATTCTCCACAATCTGTGGCTCTAGACACCTAATATGTCAAATAGCAAGAATCGTTTCTGGGCAGCATCCAGTTCTGAATATGACTCTGAGGAAGATGATTCCTACAGTGACTCCACTGAGGAAGAGGTGTCCAAGAAGCCTACAACGAAATCCAAATATGTTGTGGTCTCTGAAAGCGATAGTGAAGAAGAGAAACGAGTTGTGAGACCGCCAAAGTGGGAAATGAGATTAGAGTGATTCTTTTTAGAGAGCGATATCTTGATGAACTGAAGGATATCGTAAAGAAGATAAAGAATGACCAACGAATCAACAATTGGGTTCAATTGAGTACTGGTGAGTTCTATATGGAATTTTAATGGTCTAGACTTTGACACAATGAAGAAACTGATTGATGACCATGGAAAAGTGTTGAGTGATACTGTAGGTGAGGAGAAAGGAAGTGATGTTTAGGGCTATCCAATTCAATATGTGCGTGAGTTTGTGCATATCGAAGATGGTGTGAATGGACTTGCGAAGGCTGAGCAGAAAGCAT
Organism: Blastocystis sp. subtype 4; assembly: GCF_000743755.1. Taxonomy (NCBI): domain Eukaryota; class Bigyra; order Opalinata; family Blastocystidae; genus Blastocystis; species Blastocystis sp. subtype 4. The sequence continues at coordinate 2,711 of NW_014569450.1, read as the reverse complement.
TATCAAAACCGAATGCTATGGCTTACAACCGTCTGAAGCAAGCAATCAAGAAGGAGTTGAAGAATGAGGAGTTTGCTCCACTTGTGGAATCATTCCGTGCTAATCCTCCTGAGGAGAGTGAAGAAGAGAGTGAAGAGGAATCAGAAGAGTCAAGTGAAGAAGAATCCACTTCGGAGTATGATAGTGGTTCAGACAGTGAATCAGAGGATGAGAGTGAATCTGATGAGAGTGAATCGTATGAAGAGGAATCATATGCAACGAGTGGATCAGAGAATGACTCAGATGAGACAAGCAGTGATTCAGATGACTCAAGTGATAGTGAGTTTGGTAGCGATAGCAGCAGCAGTGATAGTGAGGTGGAGGTGAATCCGAAGCTGACAGGTCGTGCGAAGTGGGTATTACAACCAAGTGATATTCAACGAGAGGCTCAAAAGGAGGCTTTGAAGAAGCAGCGGGAGGAGGAGAAGAGGAAGAAGGAGGAAGAGAAACGAAAGAAGGATGACGAGAAACGAGCTGAAGATGAAGCTGAAGCTGTACCAGAAGAGGTCAAAGAAGAAACGTATGAGACTCCAGAGAAGCTAATCCAAGCTGTGTTGAGTATATTGTCTGCTAAGGAGCGTCGAAGTGAGTGTAGATGAGAAGGAATGATGTATAGACACACCAGCCTCTATTGGATTCTTACAACGTCTTCTTCCTTTTGCTCATGAGCTGGGTGTGAAATATGAGTTGCGTGTATTGTCACATCTGGTAAGTCGTCAAATCGCCATGATCTCAACAGGAATGGCTATGGAGGATACACAGTGGCAAACTACGTACAGCGAGGTACAACAGATGGTAGGACTCAGTGGATTCTTCAATGTAGGTGAACTTGCTGGAAACTCATTCTGATATGAGTCTCGGTTTCTATAACATCCATGAGGCCATTCGTAATGTGGAGGAACGGATCCCAAGAGAGGTGGAAGATTTGAACAATATGAACACACCTGCTCTAATCGAAGGAGATCTGTGTTCATATGTGGTACTTCTGGTCCAAGATCTGACATGTTGTCTTCGTGGGTTGGATGTACACTGTGTGCGATATGTGAAACGACTTGAGGATGAAGTGCGTGTGAGAGAGTTGGCTGCTCGTGTACAGAGATATCTTGAAGGAAAGGATGTTCATACTGTAACTCAACTCGCTCTGATTCAAGTGAAACTATTGTAGGATATGAAAGAGAGATCTGAAGGACAGATATTATCTCACTGAGGAGGGATATCGTAGATTGCAACAGCGAGTATATGGAGACATCCCTGTCACATCTCTATTGAGTCAATTGAAGACTCTGTGTGGTATAGTGTATCGTTATGGAACACTCCAACAACAGCAACAGGCAGCTCTCTGTCAAGTATATCACCTGGCATTACAAGACCGTTTCACTGAAGCACGAGATTTGTTATTGATGACCCATCTTCAGGAGCGAGTGAGTACAGCAGGTGTGGAGACAATGATCCTGTTCAATCGTGCGATGACTCAGCTGGGTCTGGCAGCCTTCCGATCAGGACTGATGGTGTACGCACATAACTGTCTGGATGATCTGGTGAACACAGGATCTCGTAATGGAGTATTACGAGTGTTGTTGGGTCAGGGCAGTGATGCTACACATGATCAACGACCAGGAGAGGAAGAGATGCGTGTGAATGAAGAGCGAAGGAAACTTCCTGCTCATATGGTTGATATGAGTGTATGGAATGATGAATAGTGGATGAATTGTGACTGTGTGGAGGTATGTTATTTGTTATCCTGTTTCTTTATGGATCCTGGATATATGTTAGCCGATGTAGGTATGAGAGTGTTGATTCATCTCAGCTTACCAATCTGTACAAGGTGTCAGCGACATTCAAGCGATACTATGCACGATATCAACATCAGATTGCTACTGCATCTCCTGAGACAAATGTGACTCGAGTAATGGCAGCATACGAGTGTATTCTGGTTGAGATGATTCATTCCTCTCATATGTAGCATGGTGACTGGAGAACAGCAATGAAGCATATTCAAACCATTACAGCATGGTCAGGATTCCCTACTGCATCACGCGAGGCATTGTTAACGATGTTACGTGAGAAGTTCCAGGTATTGGCATTACAAGCGTTCCTGATTCGTCATGCATCTACATATCAGGCAGTAGCAATGGACCTGTTGATGGCTATGTTTGATTGTAGTCAGAGTAGTGTGCGTAGTGAAGTGAATATCCTGATTGTACAAGGCTTCTTGAATGCAGCATGGAATGAGGATGCTTCCCTTCTGTTATTTGAGGATACTTTGCCTTCACGTGTGGATGTGTTGTCACTCCAGCTGTTGGAGAAGGGGAGGAACTGTCGGAGGCAAATGAACGTGTGAAGGATGAGTTGTATGGAGAGAAGAGGGAAGAATTAAAGGGAAACAAAGGAAGACGAACTGTGGGTGTGTTTGGTCAACGAAGTAATCTAATCAAGACTCGAGAAAACAAAGGAAGGACTGGGAAATAGAATCGTTTATGGTGGTTATTCAGAGTGTTTGTTTCGAATCTAATTAACTCAATGACAAACACTCATTCCAAAGTATCTTAACACACATATATAGCAGAAAGAGCTCTAGTCTTGAACAAACACATTATCGTTGCTTCAATTGATTCATTTCATATTGCAATTCATCTGCTGAAGGACTGATTGTCATTCCTCCATATCCATCC
>NW_014569451.1:0-33259 GCF_000743755.1 Blastocystis sp. subtype 4 | reverse complement strand
ACCATAATCAACTTCAGTGATTGATACACCACTCTCTAGCATTCTGGAACAACTTCATCCAAGGTGACACAGAATTGGTCCATTCCTCAGGCCAATAAGGCCACTGGAACTTCATGAACAGACGTTCTGGATGAGGCATGATGCACAGATGACGACCATCAGGCGACGTCAGTCCCACAATTGAATCTCTAGAACCATTCGGGTTGAATGGATAGGTCATCGTAGGCTCGCCATCATCATCCACATACTTCATGGCCACACAGTTCTGCTTCAAAGCCTCATTGTGGACCTCCTCATCAGGCCAGAAGCAACGACCTTCTCCGTGAGCCACCCATACACCTAATGTTGATCCCTCCATGCCCTGAAGCATAATTGCATTGCTATGCTCCACACGCACATTCACAAAGCGAGACTCGAAACGACCCGACTTGTTCTGCATGAAACGAGGCTGCTTGGTCTGAGGCAAATCCTTGAAGGGCACCACACCCAGCTGAGCCATCAACTGACAACCGTTACACACACCCAACGAGAAAGTATCAGGACGAGCATAGAAAGCATCGAACTCAGCCTTCACCTTCGGGTTGAACAGGATTGAAGCTGCCCAACCCCGAGCACTCTCCAACACATCGGCATAGGTGAAGCCACCTACAAATACTATACCCCGGAATTGGCTCAAGGAAACGATTCCTGCTTCCAGATCACGCATATGCACATCCCAAGGTTCAAAACCAGCAGCATACATCGCACCTGCCATCTCTCGATCTCCATTGCTTCCTTCTTCACGAATAATTGCTACCTTGAACTTCGCACGATCTGCCTCCCATTCTGTAGGTGTAGGACGAGGTTCATAGGTCAAAGTCCACTTGGGAGTGTGACGAGTCTTCATGATACTCTGCTCCTGCTCCACACATTCAGGATTGCATTGGAGCTTCTCCAACTCGAAGGAGGTTGCCTCCCATAAGTCTCGTAACACTGTCATCTTCTGTCTCAATACCTCCTTCTCACCGAAATACACTGTCACTTCGTCCTTCGGAATCGTATGACCAATCACCTCACAAGGCACCTCTGCAGCAGCATAGGCACTTCTCACTGTCTCCACATTGGTATCATCCACCTCCATCACCAGACCCAATTCCTCGTTGAACAGCGTCTCCAGCACCGAGGCCTCTTCGGGTAAATGCACCTCTGCTCCGCAGTTCCCTCCGAAGCACATTTCCAACACTGTAGTGATAAGACCACCATCAGAACGATCATGACCTGACACCAACAGACGCTCACGCAACAACTTCTGGGTCACACGGAAAGCTCGCTTCAACACCGCTGTATCCAGGTCTGGACAAGAATCTCCCACCTGCTTGAATGTCTGAGCCAGTGCCGATCCACCCAAATGCTTGTGACCATCACCCAGATCCACAAACAGAAGTGTTGAACGACCAGGATGCTTCAGATCAGGAGTCACCGTCAATGAGACATCAGGACATGCTGCATACACAGACACCACCAAAGTACCAGGAGCCTTCACCAACTCATCATCCACCTTGGCAGCCATAGACACCGAATCCTTACCACCATCTACAGCTATACCCAATTCGATCATCGCCTTTCCCATTGCCTCACAACAATCATACATCGCAGCGCCTTCACCTTCCAGTTTGCTTGCCCACATCCAGTTACCGCTACACTTTACCTCCTCAATATCTGTGATAGCTGCCCATACCAGATTCGTACATGCCTCTCCTACTGTCAAACGACCCATTGCAGGAGGATTAATCAGACCTTTCACAGGTTGTTCACCAATAGCCGTAGCACAACCAGTTGTGGAGAAATAGGATTGACAGAACACAGCCACATCTGAGAGAGGCAGATGGAGAGGACCACAACACTGCTGACGGGCAATCAGACCTGTCACTGAACGATCCACCTTGTTCGTCAGGAAACGCTTGCTTCCCACGCTAATCAAACGCAACACACGATCTAAGGCATCCATCACTGTCAGATCTGCTGGCAACTCTAATGGCTTCAGAACCGCAGGCACATGATGGTCCACAAAGGTCTTCTTGGGCATGTCACCCAACACTAACTCCAGATCCAGATCCACAGCTGTCTCGCCAGTATTTGAGTCCTTCACCACCATATGACCAGAATCAGTAATCTCACCTAGCACCATCACAGGTACATTCTCACGCTTTCCAACGTTCTCGATAAACTCACGATCCTCAGGACGGATCAAAATAGCATCATTCTCTTGGTACTCGGCTCCCCACAACTCTCGCACTGACATAGTTGGATCGCCCACCACCACATTACGAATATCCAGCTCCGCACCTATCTCTCATCCCCTCATCACATACCTACCATTTGGAGCACTAATCTCCTTCAGCACATTTCCATTACCTCCTGCTCCTTGATCGTGGATCGACACAATTGGATTGGCATCACGACACTCGATAGCAGCACGAATCACACGATTCATCTTGTTCTCCATCTCAGCATCACCACGCTGGACAGCATCAAAATCAAGAGCTGCCTGAGCTGCATCTTGGACACGCGACGAAGCTGCACCACCTCCCAGTCCAATACGATACGCAGGACCACCTATCTTCACTACCAGCATCCCCTTCTCAGGCTTGCCCTTGTGAAGATGACGATCATCCAACTGACCCACACCTCCTGAGAACATGATGGGTTTCACGTACTCTCGACGCTCTCCGTTAGGGAGACGCATACCAAACGAACGTGTATAACCAGTGATCACAGGCTCACCATACTTGTTGCCATAGTCCGATGCTCCGTTACTCGCATCAATTTCAATCGTCAAAGGCTTCGCCAAGTTGTTCGGATAATTCCACTTCTCCTCCCAAGGAAGATCATAACCTGGAATATTCAGCTGACCCACAGCATAACCTGCTGTTCCTGCAGTCACATTAGCACCTGTTCCTGTGGCCTGCACATCACGAATACGACCTCCAGTTCCAGTCCTACAACTCACACTCTATACACACCTCTACTCAGCACCAGGGAAGGGAGCCACACCTGAAGGGAAGTTATGTGTCTCAGCTGACAGCAGAATATGGGACATGAACTGCTCCTGAATGAAACGAGAGGGACATCCTGGTGTTTCTGGTTGAATCGTAGTGATAGGGAAACCACGAATAGCTGAGGAATTATCATCGAAGGCAATAACACTGTTAGCACGACGCTCAGGTGTCAATGTATCCTTAACGATGCGGAAGAGAGAACGCTCCTTCTTCTCGCCATCAATCACCATATTACCTCCAAAGAACCAGTGACGAGAATGTTCACTATTGGATTGAGCAATATCGAAGAGTTCCACATCTGTAGGATCACGTTTCAGAACCTCACAGAATAAGTGAGTGTAGTATTCCAGATCCTGTTCATCAAACGACAGACCAAACTCAGCATCAAGCTATCTCTCATTTCTCTCTCACACACTCACTTCTTTCAACTCCTCCTTTCCACCCACAAGCACAGGATATGTCTTAATCGGAGCAGGTTCCACTCCAGTCTTGAAAGAGGTCAAACGAGTCAAATAAGGTTCCTCTGTCATACGATCATGAACCGATTCTACATCTCATATTCACTCTATCCCTCTACGTGTAAATGCAAGCTTCTCCTCGTCTGTCAAAGGTTCACTGCAGTGAAGAAGGTAGCGACGAGAACATTCAGCACGAGGAATATTTGTCAAACCACAAGCATGGAAGATGCAAATCGCATTAGTAGACCACGCAGTCGAGAAGTTGAGACGAGGTCCCACCTCTGTCAAATACTCCTTATCATTCGTGGCTTTCAAAAAGGCTTCTCGTCCAAAGCCGTCAGGATTGTAGCTCTCGCTGAGAAGCCATGTTAAAACCTACAAATCAACTCATCTCTCATCTCCTACAGTCACCTGATCCTTCGTCAGCTCGGAAACCACTTGAAGATTGTAACAGAACTCGGTTTCAATCTTCTCGATTTTCTCAGAGATATTCTTTCTGGATTTTCTAAGCAAACTGTCGGTTGCAGCCTCTGTCAAACCAGGAGTACGAAAGTAGTGAATTACAACTTCTCTGCTGATGAGACTAGTAACAAATAGTCCTACTCCATAGATAAATTAAAAGGACAAGTTTCAAGCCACTTGTAAAGGAGATTTGAGCCTCTGGAGATTTCCCTAACCCCTAGATTCCAAACAATAACCGCGATTCTCGTCTTCCTCTCCGATCTTTGTATTCCTTTCCAGCGTCTTATTGACGTCAAACAAACAAAACATATGAAAAAACCTATCAGACAAGAGAATCCTTGATACTATAGTTACGGTCTAGGTGGAGCTACACCTGTTGGAGGCATCATGCCAGGGCGCGGAGGCATCATGCCAGCAGGAAGCATCATGCCAGGTCTGGGGGGCATCATGCCAGGTCTAGGAGGCATCATACCAAGAGCTGGACCTGGAACTCCATTTGGAGCAGCACCTGGAGCAGCACCTGGAACTGCACCTGGAACTGCACCTGGAACCACACCTGGGACTACACCAGGAGGTACCATTCCTGGAGCAAAAGGCATCATTCCAGGCCTTGGAACCATTCCTGGAGCAAAAGGCATCATTCCGGGCCTTGGAACCATACCCATCATTGGTGGAGGTCCCGACACCAATCCCAATTCTATTCTCACACTCAAATACCATCACCCTACGACTATCCGTTTGCCATTTTGCCCAATTTGCCAGAGGGAACTGTTTCGGAATTTCGTTATCCTATCCAATTATCCCTTCTCCACACTCCATACAGGTTTGCAAGGAGGAGGTCCACAAATATGTACTGATATTATATTCACGCCTCGGATTATCACTAGCCCACGTTGTTTTTCAATTGTAATGTCTTCTCCAGGAAGATCTAGAAGTGTCACCAATATCGCAAAATAATCACTTGGAAGGGGTGGTAAATTCCGTTTAATTCCCTTTGTTACTACCTCTTTTGCTTTCGATAACACCAAGTTCATATGAACATCATACGCAATGAACTGCCCAATAAAGCTTCTTCTAGAACTCAAATCCATTTCTCAATCCTATTACCCATCGATAAGTTCCACACGGATGATGTGGTTGATGTAGTCCAACATCTTCGTTGCCTTCGCACCCAACGTATTCTTTGTCTTCACCATTTGGATTTGTGCTTAGAAGATGACTAACCTTATTCTCAACTGAAGCAAAGAGTGTTATTTTTCTTTTCGCTACTCTATGTTTAATATTCACTGGTTCTTCTCTATATTCGTGCTGTCTTTGATACTCATGATTATGGGGCAGATGGTGTTGGTCAACAGGATCTCCTTGAGCCGTAGTTACCTGAAATGGATTATTGAATATGTTCATGTAAATGAGGTTGCGGCTCCAATAAACCTCACCGTTAATGTGGATACTTCAGTTCCAACTGTTTTCGATATTCAGTATGAAACAACAGTCCAGCTGAAACTTATGGAGGATCCGTTAACACCTGAGGAGATCAATAGAGATACTCGTCTATTTCGGGAACATCCTATGTTTATCACTCCGAACCAAATTCCTTCATTTCGAATGAATAATCCAGCAATTGTAGTTCTTGCCTGTAAACGGCCATCAATGGTACTCCACCTTCTGAATTCTCTCGTTTCTCTTTCTCAGATTGACGAATTTTCTCTCTACGTATCGTTCGGGTGCCCAGAATCCCTCAGTTCGCTGGAGTTCACAAACCATTCCATCTCTTTCCTTCACTATCATGACCCAGAAACGCAAAAGGCAATCCCTCATCCATTCCTTCGGATTCAGTTGCATTACCAGTTCGTTCTGCAAGAGTTATTTGAACGGCGCAATCACAGTCATGTGATTATCCTGGAAGACGACTTAGGGTTGTCTCCAGATCTTCTCAATTTCTACAAGCAGACGTCACAACTCCTTGAAGCAGATCCGAGTCTGGTATGTGTAAGTGCATTCAATGATCATGGTTATGGTGAAAATGCAGATCCTATTCTTCTCAAGCGTACCGCCTCCTTCCCAAATCTCGGTCTCATGTTCCATCGACATGGATACGATGTTTTGTGGTACAAGCAACCATTGACCCATACCACCAATGGTTGGGATCATTGGCTACGTATTCGAGCTGCTTCACTTCAAGTGGAGTGCGTATATCCTGTTACACCTCGTATTCGTCATTTAGTATCTCCTGAGAGCTCCACTGCGAGTAAGGCTCTTTCAATGAGATTATCAAGTTATCCGATAGTCTCAGAACTTGTAGATCTGGGTGATCTGAGCTATTTGATCCAGGATAATTATGATCGCTCTCTCCTACAATTCTTTGTTGACCCGAAAGATCACTCAACAATTCTTCCTCAAATGAAACAGCCTTATCGGAAAGCACTTGGCTCTCACGTTCCTTTGCCCACTCCTCAGGTGCATTTCGTTGCAAATGATCTAACAGACAAGGAAGTGGTGATTATTGATGGGAAGAATGGAAAGGACGTCTCTACTGCCCTGCGCTACCATCATCGTGTCATTCTTATCTTCACACTCAGAGAAGTAGTCTTGATCCTCGTTTCTCATTGTTAGTGGTTTCCAAAAGTCGCTCGACGACTTTCTCTCTTCTCTTCCCTTCGTGGAATGCATTGTGGATTATTGTGGATTAGTCGACCTGACTCAGAGATCTTTTTCATTGATCGTCGAGATGGCTGGTATCTCACTCCTGAAAGAGTATCTATTGTGTCTTCTTTGTGATCTAGTTTTCATTGAAATTGAATCCGGATGGAATCATTGTTACTACGAACAAGGGAGAAACGTGTACTTCTGCTTGTTCTCGTCAGAATCTCAGTTGTGATCGAGTTCAGTTAGAGTTTGTGAACAATTGTAATGTGATGAAATCCTATTTCCCATGTGAGAAGGGATGTTGGAATGAAGTTAGTAATGATATTCCGTCCTATGTAAACGATGGAGGTGGATATGGAGGAATGTGTCTCGTCTCTGTTGACAGTTTCCCGTTCTGTCAGTATTCGAATCCCAACACCCAACGGCTTTGTTACTGTCTTCCTGCTGATCGCATTATACAATATGACGTGAAGGCTCCTCTTGTACCTCTGTAATCTTATAACGGATTGCCATTCAGTTTCATCCCATTTTTAGACATTTTTGAAACTCTTTCTTGTGTTCCATTTGCATATTCTTTCTTCATGTTGTGGCATGTCATTCATTCTTCGGATTTTGAATATGTTTCCTACAACTAACGTTCCTTACCACACCTACATTTGGAAACAATATCCTTTCTATCCCCCGAAGTCTCAACCTGTTCTGTCAAAATGAAGATCGTTCCAAACTGGCTAATTGGAGTTTTCCTTGCACTCTTATCGACAGCAGTGGGAAGTCTGGGCAAGGTGATGATCCGGTGTGTATATCTAATCGAGACATCAAAGGCATATCCAGAGTATTTGCAAATGCACTGGAGTCGATTTCCATTCGTTTCATCCTTTCTGCTACAGTAGAAGGTCTTTTCGTTCCTTATCCCTAGTTGCCCAGTTCGTATTCTGTCCTTCATTTCCCAATTCCTCATCATCGTTCTCAATCCGGTGCTTTCTGTCTTTTCGTATTCCTTCGCCGCTCAATCCATGTTGACTCCTTTTGCTGGTCTCAGTATTGTATGGTCACTGTTCTTTTCTTCCCATCTTCTTCCTGAAACTGTAGATGATGGAAAGTATCGATCCACCTTCCTCATCACACTATATCCTTGAGCTATCCAATGAGTTCTTCCTTCATTATGCAGTGGATGCCTTTTGATATCCCTTTCGGCAACACATACTCCAACCTCTTTCACTGTCGAAGATTTGACACAGTTATCTCGACAACCCTCCTCCATTCTATTTAATACTGTTTATGCTGTACTCACACTCTTCCTATTGTCGGTTATTCTGTTGCAGTCGCGAGATCGTCTACAATCCTATCGAGGGTATGGATTCATCAGTTTTAACAATTGAGTTTGGCTTTTGGACTCTTGTCGGGAGTTCTCAGTGGGAATCAGACCTACATCAAATGTCTAGGGATCATCATTTCGGAGTAATCCAATGTGTTGCATTTCGATCTAGTTTTCTGAAGGGAATACCTGTCTTCACCATTCCTTGGGTCTATTATTGCCTTATTATGGTAGGAGTTACAGCTGGAGGAGGAATTATTGCTCTCAACGCTGGTCTCAAACGGTATGAAGCCATGTACATTATTCCATTGTGAGGTTCCAACGATCTCTTTATTCGTAGATATCAAGGAAGTTTTATCATAATTGGTAGTATTTCTGGAATTCTCTTCTTTAATGAAATGCAGACTGCAACTGTAACTATCTAGGGATAAGGTTATCTGTAGTTCCTTCAGATTGCTGTGTATATTGCGGGAATTTGCCTGAACCTTATTGGACTTGTCCAGACAAATCAACCCAAAACTAAATATGCATGTCATTGCGTCGTCATTAGCTAATGTCTAGAATCCCCTTCCTGCTGCCATGGAGGAAATCGTTTCCGTCGAAGCTGACTCCGTGGTTCGCAAGTTCCCTTCGTTTTCTCTGGACTTATCCTTTTGCGTTTCTTAACAAATACATTAGAAAGATTGAATTTGAACAATTGTTGCAATCATGCCTAACACAATCGACAACCATAAGACGATGTGAGCAGAGATATATAACCAGGACCTATCTTCACCTCTCTTCTTCATTCGTCGGGAACGATGGCAAATCCGAATATAGAACAGAGCAGGTAGAGTAAAGATCATAATAAACCCTCCCGTTGAACCAGTGAGCCCAAAGACGATGGTTAGATGAGGGAGCATTAGAGCCACGATCCAGGCTAACAGTGACCAGATCATACCTTCCACAAGTCTTCTCAGAAGTGTTGAAGAAGAAGAGAAAAACCATTTGTCTATAGTCAGGATTGACGGATAGACAATCACGGGATTCGAACAAATCATCACCACAGCATAAGCTGCTTTAACCAGATGAACAAACCCAAACTGAAGTGATACAAAATTACCCAGGATATTCTCCTGAATCGAACTCCCAAATGCAAAATACCCAAATACACCTACTAGATAATAGAGAAGAGCAGAGAAGAAGGAGGATACTCCATTAACAACATCCAACATATGAACACGATTGCGATAGGATGATAAGTCAGAATATCGTATCTCTTTCACCATGACAGGAATACCCGTATGATAACATAGAGCACTTGAAAAGATAGCAACTGAGGATAAAACAGATGCAAAATTCTTGGGAAAGCGTGCATACTGGAGAGGCTACAGTCAATACTCTAAATAAGGTTTACATCTGTCACCAGTTGTGAAATCCCGAGATAAAGAGCAACTGCAACAAATATCGTTGCACAGACCATTGTGATAACCGAAGTAAATCGCAGTGCATTCAACGATTCCGTTCCTAGAAACGGAATGAAGAGCAGAAATGTCTCGAGGAGTGTAATCCACTAGAAATAACTATTGACACTAGAACAGTACAATGTGATTGGCAGCCAAAAAATTCACGTCAATCCCAAACCATAAATGAAGTAGATCATCCAGTTGATCATATAGAATGATCGAATATGATACAGAAGTCCCAAAGTTGAATACTGTCAAGGCGAGATCAGAAAACCAAGCCAGAGATGAATTGAATAAATCAGTTGCAATCCCTCCGTATGTATCTTGATGAGTATAGTCAGCTGCAATCGCCAAGAAATGAGCACTTAGCAGCGACAAAGCAAATGAGAATATTAGCATAATCAGAGATCCATACACTCCAGTTTCATGAACCATATAAGGAATTGTTAATATGCCTGCACCAATAATCTGATTTGCCACATTAAGAATCGATGATGTCATGCCCGCAATATTCCTGTTTTGATCATTCATATCTCTAAAGGACTCCTTCTTCTTGACTCTTCCAGAATCCTTATGAGACGAGTAATCTTCTTCAGATTTCATTTCAAGAATGAATAGTGTACCATCTCCCTAAACACGAATATGATCATGCGTTTTTGATGTGAATACATAGATGGGCCATATTGGCATTAATGACCCTTAGACCCAATTCTTTCCTTTTTCTCTTTCACCAGTATTCAGGTTTATTCTTTGAAAAATATGGTATGGTTTTGTTCCAATGTGTACCAAATGATGATAAACCATTTATTTTTCTCTTTGACTGGATGGTTGCTCATCTTGTTATAGGAGAACGAAGTCAAGAACGCCGTCGTTGATAAGGTTCTGGGAAGAACTGGCAACACTGGAAACGTTACTCAGGTCCATATTCTGTCTCTTCTTGAAGCTTAGGTTCGTGTCACTTTTATGGATGCTAGCAAGCGTAGCATTGTCAGAAATGTGAAGGTAGAATCATTTAAGTAGGTTGTAATGGCTAGGGACCTATCCGTGAAGGAGACATCCTGACCCTGTTGGAGTGGGAGCGTGAAGCACGTCGTCTCCGTTAAGTTCATGTCATGTTGATTAAACCTGATTTTGGAGTGTTTGTTCAACCTCTCTATAAACAAACACTCCATGATTTCACAGCAAATTTCGATCGTTGCACACGAATAGTGTGATTCTGCCAAGTCTCGCCATCCATTTTCAAGGCATTCTCTACCGATGCATCCTCAGCGAACTGTAAAAGTCCCGTTCCTTTTCCCACCTTGGTGACTTTGTCTCGGATCACTCGTGAACTGATGACTTTTCCACACTACTATTGAACTCTCCCCACATACCCACTTTGGAGAAGAACACACTGAATTCATATTCACTTACTCCTGTAGGAAGTCCACTAACATAAATAGTGGCAGATACTGTAGAATGAGTCTCTTTCTTCTCCATCTTTCGTTCATCCTGAGGGACAGAAAGTTTCACCTCCAATTTGCGATGTTGTAGTTCCTTTCCATTCTGTTCAATTGCATTGCTCGCTGATTGCTCTTCCTCAAATTCAACATAAGCAAATCCTCGCGATTTCCCGTGATTATTTCTCACCACATTAATACTCGCAATAGATCCATAAGAAGCGAAGAGTGTTTGTAGATCAGCCTCAGTAGCAGTGAAAGGGATATTGTTCACAAAGACAGTACGTCGCTGAACAGCCGCGTCTCTCTTCTTCTCCTTCAGATTCTTCTTGGTTTGAGATGTTGTGACACAGACACGTTTGGAAGGTTCTGCCTGAGATTCTTCTGTCGGAATATCCCGCTTCTGTTGGGCTGCTTCTCTCTGTGCTGCTGCTTCACGGTAGCGAGAAGATCGACGCAGGAACTCATTCCATGACTCCAAGGTCCCTTGTGTTCGTTCAAAATCCTCCCACAGAGATATCAGATACTCTGTCTGATCGAGCGATGAGGCACAAGCTCGACGGAACAGATCATGTGTATGGATGCCTTGACAATAGAGACGATCAAATTGAATATAATCCTAACGATGATAGTCTAAAATAACGAATACTAGCCAGTACCCAGCTTCAGTCATATGATACTTCATAATCCCTTCCCATATTCGAGTAGCCAACTCCTCTTGGTGGAGTAATCGCACATAAACAATCATAACAGCTTTCTGTAGCTCATATATACCTTCATACCAATCCTTATTCAGTTCTCTCTGCATAAACAACCATCATTACTCCTACCATCCAATCCACACAGTTCCCACAGAACGACATTAGAGCCGCTTCAGCATCCGATTCCCTCTTTTCAAAGGCATGACGGTATGCAGCCAAAGCCATCAAAAGAAAATGAAGATACTCGTAATAACTCCCTAAACATTGTGATAGGGCTGTAGAGATGATCTCACCAAATGAACTGACTCCACGTCCTGCACTTTCCAAAGCAAGTAGTCTGTCTTCATACAATGGACCACAATTGCTCACATGACGAAGAGAGCGAGATGACACAGTTAACAGACTCTTAGGAAGGGTGATCGATTCAGAAACATATCTATAATAGGCATGCCAGAAATCAGCAAGATCTTTGAATCGAAGAGCAAATCTTTCAAAGAGACAAACTACTCGATTGACAGAGGATGTGGATTTCTTCTGTTGGGATGTCTCGAATGTGACATACTCAGTAAAGTGACGAAAGGCTGTGGTGATGTGATCCACCTCCAACGATGCAGCCAACTCCATTTCCAGTACCGATCGCTTTTCATATTCACGTTGAGAGGATTCAACGATGGAGGCTACCGTTGGGTTCATCTATAATCAAGGAAGTGACTTACCCCTACCTCCACACCGATAGATTCATGCCACTCTTTGTATTGATCATAGGCAGCTTGAATAGACTCATATGGATTCGAAAGCATGCGAAGGAAATACGATTCTGTGATTTGTTGTTCCTGTGTCGTCTTTGACCATTCCAACACAATAACCCATAATCTGAGACCTTCAATACAGTCTGCAGTACAGCTTTTAAGAGCTTCTTCCACTGTTGTTGACATTTCTGAAGGTAAATATGTGTTTACATAATTTAGATAATGAATCCATAAATCTATGGAGTAGTAGTCCTTTAAGGAAGCTTGAAACAAATGGCAGATACTGTCTTTGTCCTCATCACTTGAAACGAGTTGAATTTCATCCGAAATCCATTGAATCCAAATTTCTAGAATAAATAAGAGAAGATAGATAAAACCTGGTGAAAGAGGATAGTTCTGTTTGTATTGTAATCGAATGGCGCGAAGATCATCAATTTCTCCAAGAGAACGATAGAGTTCGATGATTTTATCATATCCTTCCTTGTCTTTCGGATTGGCTTGCAGTTGCTGTTTTAATTCTTCTACTTGTTTTTGAATTTCTTCGCTCTTGTCTTCATCACTGTATGATGATTCAGAGTCCAAATCTAGGAATGACATAACCCAGCAGTATTCTGTACCTGAAGTATGTTGACTGTTATTCTTATCATCTGAAGTATCCATAATGAAGATAAAATATGTGTGAGAAGAATGATGTAACAAACAAGAGTACAGTTCTTCTTCAATGTTTTCAACCTCAGTAATATCAACAGGTGTCTCTTTGGCAGATTCTTTGTCATTGGAACTCTCATCAGTAGGAACCTCTTCATTAGAGACTTCTACTGTTTCCATCTTCTTCTCCTCCAACTTCACCTCTTCCTTCTCTTCCTTCACTTCTTCCATCTTCTTCTCCAACTTCACCTCTTCCTTCTCTTCCTTCACTTCTTCCACTTTCTCCTCTTCCACCTTCACCTCTTCCTCCTCCTTTGCACCCATATCAATACTCTTAGGACGCTTAGGAGCAATTGTCTTGAAATCATCAACGAACTTCTTCAATCGCTATTGATCACTCACTCTCTCCATCCTTACCGGATAATCCATCTGTTCTCCAGAGAATACAACACTCTTCTCACCATCACCTCCAGCCTTATATAGAATGAAAGTAGGAAACTCTCCAAACACAAAGTCATGAATATCATTCTTGCTAGTATCCACACGAGCAATCACCACATCATCTGTATTGATATAAGTTTCAGCCAAACGCTGGTAATCATCAGCCACACGATCACACATACGACATCCCTATATATCAAACACTCCTCCAATCATTACAGGTACCACATACTCAACAAGAACATTTTTATAAGGATCATAAGCAACATCATCAAAATCCTTACTAACAATCACCTTCACAAATCCATCCAAATGCTCATAAATAGGTTCTGATTTGTAATAAGGATACAAATTACCCATCATTGCATCAGTGTAAAAATGATTAATCCCTCCCGCTTCGATCTCTCCATGATACACATACTTCTTCCAAGAAGGATTCTCCATATCCACAAAGAACAATATGGGAAGTTGATCATAGTCAAATCCGAAGTACTGCATCATTCCGTTGGTCTCTGGATCCATATCAACCACAAAAACAGATCCTTGATGCTTCAATGCAACATCTTCCAAAATCGATCGAAGCACAGGATTCTGACGGGGCTCACTATTTACCGACATATACACCAACTGCTTCTTAATTCCATGACTTGAAGAAAACATGAAGCGATTCCAACGGGTCTGATAGGGAACGATCAATGGAAGTGAATGAACCATGATAAAGGCTTTCACAGGATCCTTTTCCCATTCTACACATCAGAGAATTAGGAAAATGACTACTTCCCTTATATCTAAAAGGACGTCCATTGGCATTATACACAGTAAATGAATCCATTGGTTCCTCCACCTCTGCATCACCAAATGAACACATTGCGTCCACCTCGTCAATTTGGTTAATCACCTCTGAGAAGTACTTATACTTCAGGTTCTTGTTTGTCTTGAAATGGCCAACGACTACAGGTCGATCATGTCCTAAATGAGGCTTGATTTCTTCCTCTTTGGTGATTGTCACAATCTTCTCTACCAGCTTCTTCTTCAAATAAAATATGATATCACTACAATTAATGAATCAATTAAGATCTACTCGACATTCAGAACATCATTATAGTGCTCATCATCTCCGTTAATAAATAAATGGAGAGATGGGTATGTATGAATGTGATAAATCTCGGCAATAGGACGATTAACAGGGAGATTAATCTGAATCATCAGCAAGAACAACTCCGTACCTTTGCCAAAACAACAGGAATCTCTTCCCGCTTTACAGCTCGCGCGACTCGTCGCCATTCATATTCGAAGGCCTTTGAACGAGAATCCCACTAGTTGTAAACCCAACAAATCGATTATACAGAAGAGTGGAAGAAAAGAAACAAGTTTTTATTGTCATGAATCGTCGAATGGAAGTTCTTGTCATTCAGTATCAAGATTCCGTCACTGTCAACATCCTGTGTCAGTGTTAGACACAAAAGAGCCAATAGAATCAGATATTTCATTGTAGTTGAAAGAGAATGAAAATGAAAATGTTCAGTGATTCATGATTATCAAGGAAACAAGAAATCAACCTTTTTAT
The DNA here is from genome assembly GCF_000743755.1 of Blastocystis sp. subtype 4. Taxonomy (NCBI): domain Eukaryota; class Bigyra; order Opalinata; family Blastocystidae; genus Blastocystis; species Blastocystis sp. subtype 4. The sequence continues at coordinate 18,350 of NW_014569451.1, read as the reverse complement.
TCCGTTATACGGGAGTATTCGTCCTTTACAAATACATCCATCAGCTCACGTCCAGCACGACGATGAGTCATACCACCATTCTTCATCACAGCATCCAATTCCTTTGCCTTTTTGATGACCTCTGGATTCCGCTTACAGGAAGCAGCCACTTGAGTAATAAGCTGACTCCACATAGCAGTACTGTTCTGGTGAATACGACGTTGTTCCAGCTATCCATGATCTTTTCCCCTCTCTCTTACACTTCCACAAGCCAAAGCCTCCTTATTGAACTTGGCACAAATATCCCACACATCCTTGATTCGAGTCTGCTGAAGAGCCGAGCATCGCGTCACCTGACACTTCCAGAACGGAGCTTTGGGTCGCTGCAATTGCACAGCACGGCGATTCTCCGCTTCTGACCGTGCAGCCACTCTATACCATCAAAGACTTATCTCAGCTACTACGATGCCAAGGGACCATCAGCCTTATTAATCACAATCACATCTGCATGTTCCATGATACCCTTCTTCACACCCTGAAGCTCATCACCCATAGCAGGAGGCATTAGCAACATCACCATGTCCACCATATCGTCAATCATAACTTCGGATTGGCCCAGACCCACCGTTTCCACAATTACAATATCATATCCAGCTGCCTCACACAACACAACCAGATCACTCGTATGTTCGGCCACTCCTCCCAGAGAGCAATTGGAGGGAGAGGGACGAACGAAAGCATTGGGGTCATAAGATAGTTTAAGCATACGAGTTTTATCTCCAAGAAGAGAACCTCCCGAGAGAGTGGAAGAAGGATCGATAGCAAGAACAGCAACACGATGACCCTGCTTTGTCAACATACAACCAAGAGCTTCGCAGAATGTACTTTTTCCAGCACCTGGAGGACCAGCAATACCTAGTCGGAAAGAACCAGGCACAAACTCATGAGGATGATCACGCTCATTCTCCATTCTCCTTACGGAGAGGACGTAATCAAGAAGCATTTCAGCCTGTTCAACATGACTTGGTAGAGAGGATTCCACTACCTATTAGAACTGACGTTTATATTCATACAAAGTGTTACAGCACGGCTAAGCAAATTACGCTGTTGATTAAGAGTACCAATAGCCCAACTCTTAACAGAATCGGCCATCCCTTCAGGAAATGGTTTTGGAGGCGCTTCCTACACATTATCAACTCTTACAGAAACCTACAACAGTATACCTTGTTCCAAAGAAACGATTCCACGTCCTACAAATCAGGGAACAAAAACAAAAGAACATTCCAAACACCATACTCTTGGAAGGACTCTGGAAGAGAGATCGGCTAACACGACTGAACATTTCTGATTGTAATGGAGTGTTCAATTACTGAAACCTCCTCGAATAGGCAATGGAGAATAGTTGGTTATCAAATTGGGAGAGATATTCGAACATCAGACAACAAAACACGAAAAGGAAGTAACAAAACAAACAAGGAGTATGAAAAGCAAATTATGAGTGAATCTCTTCATGAAAGAACTCAGGAAGGGAGGAATCACACAACCAACTCCGTTGGACACACTCTCGGACCGTCTTGTTATATCTATGGATGAACCACATTCAAATTATCGAATACAAGGCTTTATCAGTACTATACACTCGTGAAGCTGCTTGATTAGCGGGACTGGATGGATTAGGATCATTTAAAAGACTCTGAAAAATCAATTCGAACAAAAACAACTACTTGAATTGATAACAGAACATGAACGATATTATACTGTGGAGTCCATCGATTCTGGAGAATATCGAGACAGATTTTACCGTCGTTATAAACTAGGTGTCATCATCAACGCCCAGATTTACTATTGGGATGAAACAGATGATTTACAAACTTAATGCTCGGTACGACTTCAGGATACTGTTCAGAGAACTCGATTCGGAGAAAAAACGTCCCACCCTCCCAGGGAGTATCTTCGGGCCTAAATGAATGACGAATTTGTTGTGCACTCCCTACCCAATAATACAAGCATCCCAAATAAGCATGTTGTCTTCGTGAATGCGACAAGTAATCCCGTTTGGTTTGTTCTTGGAATAGTACTTGTAATCAGAGAGAATCCGCTTACGAGCCTTTGTTGACATTGGTAAACAAAGATTGGTTTAGATGTAGATTGAAGTGTTGCTAGTACAACAGGTTATATTCGTTCAACAAACATTGTACAAGACGGGAATTGACACTTCTCTTCCTGGTTCAGTTGAAGGAATAGGTTTTGGTATATCGACACTCAGTACTCCATCAGTGTAGCGAGCTGTAATCTTTGATACATCCACATTATGTGGAAGTCGGATATGTTTACAGACGGACCCAAAGGCTCTTTCAACACTATTATATACATCATCTGTAAGAGTTTGAATCTCTTGACGTTTGCCTGAGATGGAAAGTACATCACCATTGCAATGGACTTGGATATCTGCTCTTTTGACTCCAGGAAGGTCTGCAGTGATTTGAATCGTTGATAATGTCTCATGGATATCGGCATCCCCAAACCCATGATCCACTCTTCTTCCCCAGAAATCATGCAAATTCCCATGAAAAAACACATCTGAACCCCATACAGGCATGGTACGTGCGAGATGAACAGAACCTTGACCCAGTTCACGAAGAAGAGGGCTATAGAAACTCAAGTAGGACATAGAGAAAACAAAAATGACAAGAATGAAGTATATCCTTCCAGTTGGGGACAAGAGGGATAATACATCCTCCACATAGAATGAATAGAGAGAACACGATTGCGAGTATTCAAGACATTGATCTCAGTAATTGTTAATCGCAATGGCAAAAGTGATTAGTTATATTCAGGGTGATGGTATCTATGGTACTGTGACCTTCTCGCAGGTATTTCATTCAATAAGTCGCTATCTCGTAGGCATCCGCTTTTGCCACAACAATTATTGATGCAAATATTAAGGGTCTTCCTCAAGTGAGTATTGAGCCTTGGAGTCATTTCTAGGGAAAACATGGTATCAGCATCAATGTCTTTGGAGATTTGTCAAATGGCTTTCAAAGACTCGGTAGTTGTCGTTGGGATTCTTTAAAAATAGGACCTCACTACAATCCAATGGGAAAACAACACGGTCCACCAGATAGTGATGACAGACATGTCGGAAGTCTAGGAAATATCGAGTCTGATGGGTCGGATGCGAAACTCCATTTGGAGGACACCCATGTTCAAGTGATTGGTCCATATTCTGTTATCGGTCGTTCTGTAGTGATTTATGAGAAGGAAGATGATCTCGGAAAGGTATTTGTGTGTGTTGGGTAACATGGAAGGGAACGACCAAACAGAGTCATATAAATGGGAATGTGGGTTATCCGATTGCAGCTGGTGTCATTGGAATTGCCTGCAATTTGTAAAATAGAATTCATTTGTTTGTTGATGACTCAAAAGGGTGGAAAGAAGAAGAAACGATTCCGGAAAAACAAGAAGTGGATCCCTTATAAGGATTTGACTCCAGAAGAACGTGAACAGTTGCGACGAGAAAGCAATCGAAAACAACTCCGTCGCGAACTGTTAGAACGAAAGTTGCAAGTAAATGCAGCCGAACAGTCTGGAGATTATACTTCTCTAACAAAGGGTCCAACTCCTACTAATGAAGTAGGGATTCATTGGGATGATTCATTGAAACTAGGATTATTTGTATGGAGAACTGATTAATCGAAAGAGTGGGAAGTGGGATGATGTAGGAAGTGAAGAGGAGGAAGAATTCTGTGATAATGAGCAAGTAAATGTTAAGGTATTGCGTTATTCGTAGTTTCGGAATGAACCTCAAATTCTTGTAGATCCAGATGACATTTATCACGACAAGCAGATCCAAGAAGAGGATTTAGTCTCAGTTGTTAGACGTCAGTACCTGGAGATCCAGAAATTGGAGAAGGCCAATGAGGAGTTACGAGGGGAAATGAACGAGCTGGATCATTTGATGAAGCAGTATGCAGCTCAAATGTAACTTTATGTATTATATACAATGTTTGTTGACATTGAACGATCTAGTATTACTGTCAATTACTGTTACAAACAACTCGGCAACAACTATTACCTCACACTTAATAGTTGGAAGAATTGTAGTTGGGCATGTAGGATACCTGGTAAGGAGCATTGTAAGCTGGCTGGGCAGCAGGAGTATTATAGGTTTGCTGAGGAGTATTCTGAGTTTGTTGAGCAGGAATATAAACAGGCTGAGGAGTATTCTGAGTTTGTTGAGCAGAAGCATAAACAGGCTGAGGAGTATTCTGAGTTTGTTGAGCAGAAACATAAACAGGCTGAGTACCAGGAACATAACTAGGTTGGGTAGCAGGAACATAACTAGGTTGAGACGGATCATAAGCTGCCTGAGCAGTAGGAACATAACTAGGCTCAGAAGAATTTGGTCGATCTTCGTTATCCAACAAACCATTCTTCTTCTTATGATTTAGAGTACTCTTGACAGTGTCGCGGCAACAAAGACATGAGAAGACAAACAGTCCAACCTCAAGCGCAAGCAACCCAATACCAATTAGAACAATGATAGTTGCAGTCATATTCTGCTCGGAACGAGATAATCCAAAACAAGAAGATGAGGAAATTGTGGCAGAACTACAACCTTCCGTCATTTCATCAGCAGAGATGAAAGAATCCATGTAGTAACGGACTGTTACTACGATATCCAACTGTTTATACTTAGAATAGACAGCAGGTTGATAATCGTTATTATAGTAACAACCAGATCCATCCCCACTCAAGGGCCAGGTTCTAGAGATTAGGAATTTGTAATATACTTACGGAGGAGAATCCAATACCCACATCTTCTCCTTATGTGCTACACGATAACACACCTCATTCAGATACAGTGTAACAGTACACTGACGACTGTAACGGTCCCATACTCCTCCCTTTCTGGAACACTTACTGGAACACTTGGAAGTATCCTTTGTGCAGCCAAGATCACTAGCAGAATAGAACTTGTAAATAGCTCCATCGAAATCCTGATCAACAATCGATACACCATTAGATGCGAGCTTAGCATGAAAACGATCACCAGTGAAACGAGTCATGGTAGTATAGTAATAAGCTTCAGTATAGAGGCATTTCTCCGCTGGGTCACCCTTCTTAGAACAGGTATCACGAACTGGATAGTTATAGCCACTATGAGTAGTGACAGCTTCTAGTGGAATACCCGAGATAGTGAAAGATTTGTTTGCAAATGTCGTAATACCCTCGTTAACCCATTGTTCGGCTCGGGTATTATACCTAACACTTATTCCACATCTTCGTTTCATACTCGTTAATACGCTCTACACGTGTATTATTCGCAGCAAATAAGAAAACTCCAACTGCCACCAAAATCGGTGGAAGCAAAATGCACAAGCACAGACAACAACAACAATTTCCAGAGTCGTCATCTCCATGTCCCTTTCCTTTTCCCTTAGCCATTGTTACTAATCAATAAACAATGACAAATGAATTCGTTCCTATAAATCGCTTAAAATTGGGGATCCCAATTGTATGAACAAACAACTTACAAAAACCGAACTGATTCGTCTGTTATGCGCTGAGCCTACATTCTATCAGAATAATCTCCAGTACTTTTCCATCCTTGACCAGAATCTCAATACAATCTCTAAAAATGCTTTCTCGCATATTGTAAAAAGCTATATAAACAAAAGTTTCATGGAACTACATTCATGGCAAACACGGTCACCTGTGCGTATTTCTTCTAAATCCATCACTTCCATCCGGTAGCCATTGTCAATCATCTGACAGTCACCCAAATGATACAATTCTACCCAATAGTAGATAGTATAGGCCCAATCCTTAACACTCTTCTCAATCATTGTATATACTCCCTGTCGTTCCATATGGCTGTATCCTTGTTGACACAGTTGATCCATTATAGAAAGACGCATCTCAGAAGTAAGAGATCCTAGTCATGAAAGAGAATTCAAGAGTCCACGTCCTATATTCCGATTCTCAAATAGAGGAAAACTGTCTATATACACTTCAGAAATCGACTTTTCCTTGCAATAATCCAGAACATACTTTATCCACATGCTAAACTGTTTCTGTCGTGTCTCTGAGCAAGGTTGTAAACTGAAGTGTCAGTCATGTCATGTTCTTACGTAAAGAATGGAGGGAAGTTGAGATATTGGTAGGCTATCTTTCCTTGACTACTCATAATAAATATCGCTCTTATGAACAAAGTAATGTGAATTAGTTTTTCTGTCATTGAACTTGACAAAAAGAGTGTCGATTTCATAATCAATGTGTTTTTTGCTAAATTGAAAGAAAATGGAGAATTTAAATCAAGTAGATGATATGGTATGTGAATATCTTCTCTTCCGCGGGTTTACAAAGGTTTGTTATCTGATTTGGAGACAATTATATCTAGACATTCAAATCCTTTGAGGAAGATAGAGAACATGATCGAACGAAAGGATTCAATGTCGATAAGATTGTGTCGAATCTTTTCGACCTTATTCACGAGTAACTCCCTTTATCTTTTTCTTATCTATAGTGGTGATTATGCTGGATTCAATGATATGTGGAGTTTCCTGAATTCTCGCTTCTTTTGTTTACTTGATGCGAGTTATATCGAGTCGGTCGATACTTTCTGGAATTCACTAAGAAAGCTCTATGTTGTAACGTCAATGAAGCGAGGTAAGACTGAAGAGGTAATCCTTGTTGCTGTTGTTAATGAATAGGTCACGAATTTCTTCTCGAATTATTGTTCTGATGTTCTGTCATCATCGCGAGAAAGCGAGAAGAATGATGATTGGAGACGATGGTGTTCACTTCCTTTCCTTCGCAACCCTGAGCAGGATAGCTATTTTATGCAATACTTTTCGGAATCGTGGGAAGAATCGCTGAAGACATCGCTGGTGAACTTCCTCCGTGCAATCTTCCAGAATCTCTCTCCTCCATCTCTCCTTGGAATTAGCATCTTCAAAACAGAGCGTCAGCGTAGTCAAGCCCAGATCAGAGCTTGTACAAGCGAGATCACCTTGTACCGTGAAGAGTGTTTGCGTGCTCATGAATTGGCAGCAGTAGTCACAGAAAGATTGTTTCATGTGTAGAGTGTCATTCAGACATTGAGCAAAGTGAACGACTGTGTGACAAAAAGCAAAGGGTACAATCATAAATCTCATCTGATCATAGAGACATACTGCAAGCGGAGCTGATTGAACTGTTACGGGACGTACCAATCAATCAGTATCAGGAGAGTCCATTGAGTTTGGATTTTGTTCCCCTCTAACTCCAGTAGATACGAAAGAGACTGTGGAGGTGGGTCCTTTGTTCAATCGTGTAGTATCTGAAACTCTGGAAGAAGAGACTTCGAATCCAGTTACGATGAGTGCAGTAAAAATGGAAGAAGTGGGTGTGTTTTCGGAGAGTGTTAATCGTGAACTCGAATGGAATGATTCACATTTAGGGTGTCAATGGTCACGAAATGGACGTCATTTTGCAGCAGGAGGCGGTGAAGGGGTGTTATTAGTCTATGATTATGATGGAGACATGATGACATCCAAACTATTCTCTTCTTATGGTTGTGGAAATGAGATATTGGCTCTAGACTGGAGTTATCCCTCAGCATCAGCTCCTACAGAGTTACTGCTATACGGACTCCAAGGAGGAGGTCTAGGAATCTTCAATGTGATGACTAGCAGTGTATTGAGAGAAATGACAGTGGATACAGCTTCAGCGATTGTGGATGTGGCCTTTTCGCCTCAAATGAACGGATATGCAGCAGCCACAGTAGGTGCATCCGTACCAATGACACTCTGGGATATGGCCTCTGGGAAGATCAGTTTGGAAGCATCAGCTCTAGGAACATCGACACGAATTAATTGTATTGAGTATATTCCGACAGGAGCAGGCATCTTCTGTGGTGGAATGGATGGCTGTGTTCGTCTCTTTGATGCTCGATCTGGTAAGGTGGCGTCTGAGGGCCGTGTGAGTAGTGAACCCATCTCTGGACTGCAGTTGGTGGTGAATACGCCAGCCGATGGCTCAGCCACACTTTTCTGCTGCTCAACTGATGGCATCGTTCGAGAGTTTGACTTCCGAAATCTCTCAACCATATCCTTTTTACTCCTCTTGTTGGTCACTTAACATACACTCTCTCATGCAGTATACATTACGGAAGCCAGTCACTACATCGGCTGTTCCTCATGCTGATATTAGTTACTCAGAATCAACGAAGATCCTTGCAGTGGCAGCAAATCACTTGGAAGGCATCTCAGTGTTCCGTAGAGGTCAGGCAAAGCAGTTATGTGATGATGTGGTGAAGCGTTTGTCGTATTGCATTGATATATCTCCTTCGAGCAATACGTTAATCTCAGGATCTGTCGATTATACTCTGGAGATGTTGTCTTTTGCTCTTGCGTCTTGTGTTTGTAACAAAACCATGAATATACATAGATCCCTCTTCGAGTGATCACAATCAATCCATCCTTCAGTTGATGAATCATATAGATACAATCGTTCAATACCAGCATCCCATCCTTCTTCAGACGATATCCCACAGGATCATCCACTTCTATGAAATTGTATATATGAACCTTATTGGCATAGTCTCCAATCATGAGTTGATGCAACTCCAACTTCGAGTGGGTTGTCTTCTTGACCACTTCCACACAATTTACACAGGATACTTCCTTCATATCACAACAAGGAGTTGCATTCATCAGTCCATTCATCAAAATATCTTTGTATTGGAGTAAGGCTTGATCATAGCAAGTTGCTAACAGATCCACTCGTAGCTTCACATCATCTTCAGGAATTCCAAAAGGAAGAAGCAACCGAACTTCATATACTGGAGAGGACAAATAAGCAGCCAACACCAGTTTTTGACTCTTTCGATCTTCTTTGGTGATGGAATTGCCATCGAGAAGAGGGCCATACTCACGTCTTGAATTATTTAATACCGTCATTCCTACACGATTGGTTTTGCCTTCAACTTCTCCATGAGAGATACACCAAATACATTATATACACAGACGAGACCATTACCATAACCAAATGCCCACAAACGATGATATGGATTGATATTACACAGATCAACGGAGAGTAAAGGGGATTTCGCATGCGGGAAGAAATCAACAAAGGCTTTTGACATCACCAATCTTCGGTTCTACTCGTTATATAACGCTTCAACTACGACTGTCGCTGCTTCGTTTTGATACAAGTACACAGCTGCCGTTCCATTTGGTTTTCCCAAAAACAGGAACTACAGATAATTAATGTTGCCTATAAACGACTTTTGAATCCACAGGAGGAACATCGATAATCTTCATACAAGTAGGAATGAAATCGAGTGCACAGCGCGACTTAGGAAAGACTACACTTTCCTTTGTGATATCTATTTAGTATTTGGGATCTACACATACCATAGCCGGAATGGAAGGAAATAATAACAATGCTGCACTCAGTATTGCCTTTCCGGAGGATTGATTTCTCTTTCATCAATAGAATGAGTGTTTCCTTAATGTTAATCATTTCCAAATCTTACAGTAGTACTCATTCGAAATCCATTGATTCCAATACAGTACCGAATACTATCTACGAGAATCACCTTTCTCAGAATCATGTACCTTGAATGGGTACCATAATTTCTTTTCGATTGTCTCCTTTCCATAGAATATATTCAATCCCGTCTTGGACTGCCTGAGCGATTAAGAGACTTCCATCGAGTAATTCGGTGCAGTAGGAACCCATAATCGAGTCATTCCCTTTGTACGAGTGGTACCACCTCACTTTCTTGTATGTGCTCATTGATCCAAGAAACACTAGCAAAACAATTACTGAACTTGGATCCAAAATGCATCCGATACAACAACAAATACTTAATTCTTTGTGATTCGTTTCATCACAGTTACTTCAATTCCGTTTTGCTTCACAATTGATTTTTCGAAGAAAACGGGTTTATACTTATCAGGAAGTTGCATGATTGCCCAATCCTGACATAATCGTTGCATATCATTTCTTCCCTACCATTAACTCTTCCTTCGAACCCTACTTGCATACGAGCAAAAACAACTTCACATATCTTCGAACTTGGTGTATTCGGCCAGCGCTTTCTGTTGAGCTAGTCATCACTCCCACTTCACAGACCTACTGAATCGTAGAGTTTCACAACACTCGCATTATCAACCATAGATACATATCCAAACCCCAAATTACAATTGGTCTTGAAATCCACTGGCATGTAGAAGAAATCATACTTGTTGGGCACAATCGTGTCCAATATTCTAAGCATCAACTCTTGAGTAAATCTGTATATCAGTTTCTCTATGAAAATGTACCCATTCGGAATGTTCTTTAACATCAGAGTGAGACGGGATTCTTCTCCTGATCGAACCTTCGAGATATCAATAATGAACCGTGAATAGTCCATATTCTTCTTCGGCTTCTTTCCTGAGAAAACACGAGGATTGATCGTCTACTGATAAACCTTGTCTCTCAAGTTTACAGGGTCGATTTCATCTGGATTTCCTGGTTTCTCATTACTCAAGTGGTAGTATTTCTTCGGACCTTTCTTCATACGATTACGTCCGACAGGGATAAATGATGGAAGTTTCTTGACTTCTGTAGATGCTTGAACTGAGTTGTGCTGAGTGTTTTCTGATTTCGGGAGAGACACATCCGACAGAGAATGTGGTGTGGAGTGAGAGGATTTTCCTGAGGTGGAACTGTCCGAATTTGAGGTGTCCGAATTACAAAGACTGAAACTTCCAGAGGTTGAATTCCCACGATTGGAACTATCGGAATCGGGACCATCTGTCTTCCTTTTACTCATTTTCCCTTCATTTTCACAACACTCCACAACTTCACTAGGTGCAAACCCACTCAAATAAGGCTGATGACTCTTTAACAAGACATCATCAGCCGTAACATAACGCATAGCCGTCCTACATAAAGGATAATCATCTTGATCTTGAACGTTCGAATAGCTACGGAAATATCGTTGATACGAAGGCAAATAGAAAGAATCAGAGTCTCTATCAAATAACAGATCTCTGTCACTAATATATTCTCGGGTACCTCTGCAACAAGGACAACCATAATGTTGTAAATCATTTTCACTCATAAAACGATTTCCATGGACGAGATGGTCCTGATCCAAATCAAGAGAACGACGATATGGATACGACATACAACAATAAGCACGGTTCGAGAATAAACCATCCTGATACAGATAATCAGAAGAAGAGTGATGAAAGCCTGACGCCACCTTGTAAGGTTCCTCACAATAGTTTCCAAATCCCTTTAGAACTGCTCCTGATGGTTTGTGAACATTCTCAAAGAAGGACGACTCCTCACTCGTCAACGAAGACAGTGGGTCTAGATGACTAGAAAGTCCATAGTTGTACCATCACAAAAAGAATATATCCCTCCCATCGAAGGATTCTGACGTCTACGGTCATTTTCCTTGACTAACTCTGATCCAAAAACATCCAGCAAGGGAGAATCCGAAGGAGACTAGGATGAATAGATATCAACTAGCTTACATCGGAAAGGAGAGATGATTCAGAACAATGCTCAACCGGATCCATTACAGCATTCATTGGAGATGACAAATAGAAAAGAATATGCTACTTGTCAAACTCTTTGTCAAACACTGACAAGTAGTGTTCTTCGTTTTATCAATCATCTTGGATGAATGAAAGCAATTAATTAATGACAGATTCTTATATCCCTAACGAGAAATGGGAATCAATTGCCATCACATTCCCTCCCACATTTCTCCTTTACTAACAAACATTCCAAAACAAACGTAATCATTACACTATTCAATGCTCTTCCTCCCAAGGGTGCTGGAGTCCCTAGAGGTAATAAAACAACTCCAACACTTCCTACAAGGAATTCTCTCCAGTCATGCTTCGCTCTCCAGAAGATCCACAGCCACATCGTGCACTCCATAGCAGTACCAACAGCCTTGTGCATAGGATTTACATGAGGTGGGACAAAGTCGTTGGCACTCGAGTTGAGTCTCTTCACAACAGTCGCTAGGATTTGAGTGTAAGGAGAAGTGTCCTACTCACCGATCTTCTCACAGGTGCTCGGTTGAAAGTTCTCGCAATTGCTTGCATTTGCTCTATTGTATGACGCAAATTTGAGGAAGATGGGACCAAGAAACAAGAATCGCGGGAATTTTACAATAGAAAACGGATATCCCTTCGGCGTTAGGACTCAGGATATCATTTAGGAAGCTCCTTTTCCATCCGTTTCCTTCTTCTATCGTCTCTAAAGCGTTTCATAGTTCTCGTTGTCCGATTTGTGCAGGAACTGTAAAACTGGATGGCAAACGAAAACAAAGCAGCAGCTATTGCAAATGATAAAGAAGGCTACCTATATCTTCATCAAGAAGAGAAGAAGTCCCTAAAGAAGTTCTTTTGCGTTTCTACCATTGAGGAGCTTTCTTACTCGTAGGTGTTGAGTGGCAATTTGTTCATATACGGGAGCAATCAAAAAGATAAGGGGAAAGAGGTTGTACTTAACATTTTGGTAGGTTTCGTTGTTTGGGCGAAGGGGCTAATTTCTATAGGGGGCTGTTGTGCGCACAATGAATATATGTCTTCGCAAAATGTATGGACTTGAAATAGTTCTAGTTGTCGCTATTGGATGTTGAATGTGATCTTTAGCCGGGAGTGTCCGACAAACGAACAATGACAGAGAAAGAAATTCAGGAACATCCTGACAAGAAACGCTACTGCTTCTACTCCGAGAGTGAGGAAGTCACCCAGGAGTGGTTCAGCATGCTCTGTCGTTGTACCTTACAAAACCGTTTCTGCTGTAGGGTTGTTTTTCCACTCTCAGTTTAGCATCTTTCTATTACTCCAATTCTTCAGAGGAGAGACAGATATTGGTTCATTTGCCGAAATTGAAAGGTACCGATAAGGTTTTTAGTTCATCGGAAGATGCTTTGGCTCCCCAACGTCGTGCCTTGCTGTGGAAGAAGTTGCTATTGTGTGGGATTCGATTTGACTTCCAGCACAGTGGTGAGGAAGCAGCGCGTGATATGAAACGGAACACACTACTCGAACTTATGGACGCTTCTGAGTCAATGGGGTGAGACTTGTTCTAGAAGATGATTTCTAGCTCGTTATTTAATGACCCCAAGTGTCTCCAAGATACATTGAATATGATTGGTCAAAACTTGTTCCGTTCTCTTCCTGATGCAAGCAATCTGGTCCATACCGGTGGAGATGATGATGATGATAGTGAAGTCTTCACGGATCCGGAATGGCCTCATATCTCGCTCGTATATGAGCTTCTAATCCACTTGGTATTGTCTCCTCAGATCGACAATAATCTCCGCAAGCGTCTGATTGATGACGATTTCTTGCGTCATTTGATTGCTCTCTTTGACTCTCTCGATCAACGTGAGCGGGAGTGTTTGAAGACGGTGACACATCGTATCTATGGCAAGCTTACGAATCGTCGTGTAACGATTCGTAAGACCATCAACTATGTGTTCTATCAGTTCCTTTACGAGAAGAAGGAACACAATGGAATTGCTGAACTTCTTGAGATCTTAGCTTCAATCATTAATGGATTCACTGTCCCAATTCGACCTGAACACAAACAATCACTAGAACGCTCTCTAATCCCTCTTCACAAAACCCGATTCTATGAGAACTATAGTATCCAGCTCTCGTATTGCATGACGCTGTATGTGGCAAAGGATCCCTCTCTCAGTTGTCCTGTGGTCTCTCTGCTGGTGCTTCATGTTTAGATTATCCGCAGTCTTTTGAAGTACTGGCCCTATGGGAACACCTCCAAAGAGACCTGGTTCCTGTCGGAACTGGAGGACCTTCTAGAGTTGGTAAAACCCGAAGACATCATTCCGTATCGAGAACCACTGTTTAAGCGTATTGGGAAATGCATTGCGAGTACCAACATCATGGTTGGCATTGTATGAAGAATTAACTCTAGATTGGAGAGAAGGCCCTCTATCTCTGGAACAGTCAGACTTTTTACACGATTACCGTGGAAAATGAACCGAATCGTCGGGTGATCCTTCCTCTCATTTTTAAATCTCTCTATGATGGGTTGCAAAGTACTAGTGAGAGTATTCAGACAATGTCAGCAAACATCTTAAGCTTGTATCAAGAATTGGACTCGGAATTATACCAGACCCTTCTAAAGGATATAAAGGTGTAATACTGTTTGATTTTACGGTGATTTTGTTTTTTTGAATTCGTCGTATGTTCAGTGATTTGTATCCTTGATAATCATGGTATGCCAATTGATAGCACAATTGAAGCTTTGAGCTAGAATCCAGTTCGATTCTTGATTCGGTATTGAAGGTGAAATGGATTTCTCGGAGAATACACAGTCAGCGCCGTTCGCAATATCTGTTTTCGAATTAACTCTCTAGGAATCCTGAAGGTATTTCTGCGAAGGCAAAGAGGTACAAGAAACTCTTTAATCTCATTTCGTAGAAACCGATCTGTCAGTGTTAGTGGAAGACTACGGAGCGCTTCGATTCTGTTTGAAACGGGAAAAATATCGAACGAAGATAAAAACTCCATGAAAGTATACAAGAACTCTGTCGGTGATACTGTAGGATCTGATTCTTTGTCAGGATCCTCTTGTGGAACAAGCATTTGTAGAGTTTGAAAGTGGAAATGAGACAAAATTACTCGGTATTAGGTTCATTGGTTGTGTTCCTCTATAGATCTTGTTCGGAGCGGTTATCTTCAAAAGAAATCAGAGTTTGCCTTTCTAGATATGAGTTCAGATTATGGATTGAACTCATTGTCTTTAAATCCATTATCCGAAGAGGTTCTGGTTGGAAATGGGGTGTTATTGTAGAGTGGTGATTCTTCTCTCTTCGTTTTTAACAATGGATATGAGATGGGAATAGATTTGCCCGAGGATCGGATGCCAGACGAGCTGTTACTTGATGACATTCCTCCAGACCACATCACCTACAGTAATCATAGGGACTTATTTGAACATAGACAAACGGAGTCGGGCATCAGTTGATTTTGGTGGATATGATTCGGCTTCGATGCCAGATCCCAAATCGGCTACGGAAACATATTCCCATTCTTTTGGTAGTTTTGAATCGAATGATGGATATGATGTAACTCCTTTTCGGAATCCTTATTTCAAGGGGAATCGTGATTTTATACTGACGCAACAAAATGAACATTCGTACCCATTTCGTATGGTTGTTTCGTTAGCTTAATCGCTAGAATCTTCTCATTCCATTCCGCCTGATTCTATGGATATCACACAACAATTGGATCCGATCGGTATGTCCATGGCTGTCACTGAAGGTACACAGATGAATTCGGGTGGTTATATGGATACAAGCACTCTTACTCTTTCTGCTGAAAGTAATTCAGAGGGTAGCATCGATTGTTCGTATGAAATGTAGAACGACGACTCCAGAGTGTAGGACTGTCTCCTACCAGCCCACAATTGGAGTCTCAGAAGAAATTCATAGGCATCTACTCTCCTGAAGCTCGGAAGAAGCGGGTACAGCGGTTTTTCGAAAAGAGAAAACAGCGAGTATGGACAAAGAAAGTGAAATATGATGTACGTAAGAACTTTGCTGATTCCCGCTTGCGCGTTAAAGGTCGGTTTGTGAAAAAAGAGGATGAAGAACTCTTACGAGAGCTAATGAACCTTGCATAGTTGTCGTTTTTATCTGTTTGTTACCTAAAAACAAAGTTTTGGGCTCCGAATTCGGGCGCAACAGGATTAATCAAAGACAAGTTGCGATGAGACTGGCATTGTCTTTTGGATTTTTTCTTTTGGTTCAGATTATTGTTGAGGCCTGTAATAGTGTTTTGTCTGAGATCACTACTAGCGACTCCACACATCTTTGTTGATGAAATTATTGGAGAAGCGATCAAAGGACATATGCAAAGTCAGTCGCAGTGCCGAATGTTCTCTTTTCAGCATAGTTCCTCTTCTTTGTCTGTACAGCAAGCCCAACAAAAGGCACAATACCTCTATACTGTCGACGCAAATGAGAGCTACATTATGTATTTTGATCAAACAGTTCTGTCATCATCGCCGTATGTTGCCATTGTTGCTGAGTGTGATGACATCTCTACTCCAGTGTTGTTAAATTATCTAATTCGCCAAGATTTGTGTTGTAAGTTTCGTTTTTGCTGAGTATTGATGTAGCTTGTAACGATAACCAGTTGCAAATCTCGGAAGTTTCTCAATTAAGGGATTCATGTGTTTATGTCACTTTACAGTATGAAGGACATGGTGAGTATTATGTGATTAATCGAGCGGGGAATAATCATCCTGTGGATGCAATGAACATTATTCGTGAGGGCATTTATTTGGGACTGTATCGTTTGTTGTTTCTTCCCAATGTAGACATGGTAAGGAGGGAGTATCAACCGTTATTTGCAACGTGTATGAAAAGTCTGAGTACACACTTTATGCCACTGTAGTTGATGGTGCTTGCATCCACATCCCCATCAAGTTTTCGTTTTTGGCTGAAGGTAAGCATGTATGGTTCTTTTCATCGGAAGCCTTTTCAGTAGATGCAAAATGGAGTGCCTCCAGCAACAATATTTGGGCCGATCAAGATGGTATTGAGATAGGAGAAGGATAATTGGTAGCAAAGAACATGAACCATGGTGTTCGTTATCGTCGTTATGGTGGAAGTGAGGATGTGCCTTGACATTCACTGTAGTTGTGTATCCTGCTTCGTATGTAAGTGAATTACCCATTACACCTCAAGGGATTCTGATTTCTCCCATGGATGTGGTAATTGCGAAGGTACGGGAAAGGACAAATCAGGATGCCAGCATGAGTGATGATACATCTACACGGCTTATGAACAACAATATTGTTTGGAGGACGGGGAGCGTTTTCGATGGAACATTTACAGGACTGCTTCTTGTGTTTGGAAAAGGGGATGTGTACATTTATTGTTCGCAACACCAGAGTGGTATCGATATTCAAGATGTGGTACTGAAGGGGAAAAACGTTGGTTTCTTTGTAGATGATGCTGTTGATATAACGATTCATGGATTGGGTAGTGGATCTTATAACATCTATGCGGTACTGGCGTACAATAACCAATATGTGGGACCTTTTCCAAAGAGTGTGTAGGTTAGTGAGTTGTTTGTTCAAAATGTTCACAGTATGTTATGGAATTGAGTATGTTCTTTTACGTCTGCTAGGTGTGAGGTTATTGTTGGTATTTTATCTCAGGTGACGAAAGGATTCAGGAGTTGCGAAGGTCGTCCACATATCTCCGTCTCTTAAATGTATTTGATGGAGCTATTGTCCTCAACACTTATTTCATTGTATCTTTCCTAGTACTGATGATCCGGAAGAATCTAAGTGGAGTCATCAGCAATGTCTATCCCCGTTACAATGTTAATTTGTAGTTTGCAGCGATCGTAGTTGATAGGATTCTGTTCCTCGTTGTTTTAAAGATTTTCATCCCTTCTCAATTACTAAATTCTGAATCCTATTGGGACTGCTTTAAGCGTTTTATGGATTTCTTTCGGAGGCATCTGTCATTTCTTCTACTCTTCTTCCTCTTTCCGACAATTCAAAATGGTTACAGTGATCACCCTATTGAAGTAGATCCAATCGTTTGTGTAAATATTAGAGAAGCGTACTGATATCCACATGCTTCCTTTCTCCTTTGATTGAAGAATTGCTATTTCGAGGATATCTGTGTAATTTGTTTATCTCTAGGTATGTATTTTTGCAGATTTGAATATAGGGTTGGGACATTCGAAGGGATTGTCGGTAGTTCGGTCTGCTTTTCGCTTATTCATATTATCACCATGTTCAGCGGGGAATCTTTACTTGTTGTTGGCACTCGTATGCTTCTGAGTTGGTTGGGTGGTGTTATTTTTGGTTATTCTATGGTGGACGGCACCATTTTAGCTTCGCAGTTTATGCACATTAGCAACAATCTTATTTCTCAACTCCTTTTCTCCATTCACCATGTGGAAGGTTTCTTTATTCTCTTCTATTGTCTTTTTCTTGTTGAATGTTTTCTATTTCGACAAAAAAGAACGAAGAGTGAGTATCCTGTTTCTTCCAAACACACCAAAATGCATCTTACTAATCAAGAACTCATTTAAGCCAGAATCTCATAAGGAAGAACATAAACTGTCTTGATGGGCTTGGTAGGAACCACAGTATGGCAAGCACGAGGTTGAGCAGGGATTCTCTTCAGACACACCTTCTCTCCCTTGTTCTCACGCTTGATAGCCTCGTTCTTCTTTACACGGTTCAAGTGCTCCATTCTGCACTTCGAAGGTCTCACATGCTCAACCTTCACATGGATTCTCTTCTTGATGATGCGATTTCTCACCTGCTTGTTCACCTCCACACCCACAGCAGTCTTAGTCACA